>NC_057802.1:166177353-166251363 GCF_018294505.1 Triticum aestivum
GGAATCAGGATCGCAAGACTGCAGGCCGCCCACTATGTCCTTGGCGGAGTGAAAACCCTTCTCACGGAGAAGCCGAACAACGCTCTGTGAGTCATTGCCTCTTCTGCCTCTTCTACAGACGATGTACAAGGATGCTTACCCAAGGTGGCGGAGGAATCCACGGTTTCCTTCATTGTGCTCTCGAGCATGGGCCATAGGCAGCTTCTCCTTAAGAACGGAGAGCGGTATGTTCAGACTCTGAACATACCACTTACTAGAAGCAAAGGCGCGCGTTGCCGCGTCATTTTTGTCCTTTGTCATTGTATATAAAGTTCCTTCTCTTTGCTATATCTATTGCATTACTTATCTTCTAAGAAATCCTATAGGTCAATGACATAAAAATACATTGAAGAGTGTACCAATAACTTTCTTTTCTAAGAAAAATGTGTCTGTCATAAACCGTAATTCATATTAGAGGTGGCAAAGTAACTTATACAAGTTGAAGAGCATAGCTAAACATGATAAAGTGATAGGAAGACACCCCGATAGCTTTAGAGCGAAGAAACTTGCAACATCACATGTACAACAAGAGCATCATCAACGATGGACATCACAAACACTCAACCCCTCAAAAAATGATTCTAAACATAGAAGGTACGGTGTACAATGCACATAGAAACCAGTAGTCCTAACAAAGCACATTAGCATATGTGCTATCAAAGCCAAATATATTAATATGGGAGTTTTTAATGGCAAAAAATGTAATGGCAAATACAAAAACTACATCACGAAAAGGTTTGCACATAGTTGGTAATGTTCATGGCCCTGATCAGCTATAACGCCGGCCTATACTATTCCTCCATCACCCGCTACTCTTCCTCAGAGGCAGCCAAACCGTCCTCCTCCTCACGCAATGTCAGCTCATCGTTATAAGAACCCTCTAGATACGATCATCACGCACCTCCTCCTCGGTGGCTCGCCTGCCTTTGCCTTCAGTAGCTTTGACACATCCCCCCATGAGCATTTGGCTAACACCTTCTCCTAGTTGAGATCGATCATAGTGGAAGCTTTCCCCTGTGAGAGAAGGCATGCATGCACCTTACCAAGTGACAAGAAAGGAAGGAACCTGCTGCGGTGGCAGGAGCTACGGAAAACATAAGAGGGATGCAAGAACTTAGATTATTAGAGTCGGTGGCGTATGCTTAAATCACCTCCAATACATGCACTGTATTTAATTGTCTCCCCTAAAGGATTCAACATGGATATTCGTCTCCACTCCAATAGGTGTTTTAAATCACATTCCTATATATACTCGCTCACATATATTTTATCAAGGTCCCATAATTAACAGTATACATGCAATGACCGCATTTTTATAGAGTATACTAATGAAGTGGCTCAATTATTGATAACAAACAAAAAATTATTATCTAAATCTGTATTTAATTGATTCTACCTTTGTAGGCAATTCAAAAAGAGAAGGAATGAGATTAGCTTATTCTTATATGTATAAATAAGATGCAAGTATATAGTAAAATTTATATTAACAAAGAATATATAACTTCTCATTTGTACATGTAGACGTCTAGTTTGAGATACTAATCAGATTGTACAAGTCATATATGCGTTCAATCTATTTTATGCAACCAACGCACAACCAGTCAACCATCAACTTTGACATTAGAACTGAACAAAAATAGGGGCACAGTTCAGTTCGCATTTCACAAAAAAAAAATCACAAGACACGGCTCGACATCATTTCTCATGTCATCACGACTCAAGAACACAAATTTTCATAGTAGAAATTGAGATGGATTGCAAGATAGGAGTGCACGATCTGCTGCACTAAGCCACTAATGCACACACATCGTAGTGAAATTATCAGAAATTGCAATCTAATAACTCTGGGTTCTGATTACTATCAGAAATTGAGATCTAGCAGCACCACGTCAAAGGCAGATTAAAAAATAAACTCCTGATGTTGTCATGTCCTGATCTCAGACGAAGCTCCGCCCCGTCCTGCTGCTGCCCCGTCCACTGTGGGGCTGCTCACCACGGACAGGAGGTCGCCACGCCGAGGTCCGACCGCGTGCAGCACGAAGCTCGGCTACCCCCGCTCGGAGGAACTGCCTTGCCGAGCAGCACGAAGCCGGCGTTCCGCCTCGCCACGGACCCGAGAATGAAGAAGGAACCGGCACTGCTGGTCAACGGTGGCTGCTGGCCGTCGGGGGTGAAGAGAAGGCAGGATTCGCACCTTGAGATGATCCGCTGCTAGCCCGCTGCCGGTCCTCCTCTTTCCGTCCCCGCAGCCGCCCTCAGTTCTTCTTGGAGCGCAGCCCTTTTTCCCTAGGATTTTGCAGCAGACCTGGCCAAACGGGCCGGCACGTCACGGCCCATGCTAATCGTGCCTGGCCTGGCCTGGCCCGGCCCGCCGTGGCATTATTAATAGCCAGGCCGGGCCGGGCCAGACCACGGGCGCTGTTCCTTGGCCCAGGCACGGCCTAATTACTAAACGGGCCGGCTCGTGGCACGTTTAGCACGCTGGGCCATCTGTTTTTTAGCCTATTGGGCTGTATTTTAGGCCTATTGGGTTGTAATTTAGGTCATGTATATATAAAAATTTCTGAAAAAATTAGGGGTCGTGCCGTGCCGGCCCGCGTGCCTAGCCTCCAGCCCCAGACATGGCCCATGGTGTGCCGTGTGTCGGGCCTGGCCCATTTAGCCCGGGCTATGCCGTTCTTGCGTGCTACCAGGTCGGCCCAATTAGCACGGCCTGTTTGGCCAGCTATATTTTGTAGCCAGATGCGAGAAAGAGAGAGAGAGTTTGTGAGAGGCGGCTCACGACCCAACGCGCTAAAAAAATGGACCCACCAGGCGGCCAAGCCCGGTCAAAATTGGCGTGACCAGTCAAAATCAATCGGGCAATTGATTCTCAGCGCTGCAGCCTCTAGGGTTGGGCGTGTCTTACTGTGCCTTTGGTGTTGTTGTGTTTCTTAAAAAATACTCATCTTGTTTCAAATAAAAGGATTATTATTATTTTTAAAGTTAAATCTTTTTAAGTTTGATCAAATTTATAGAGAACTGTATCAAAATCCATATTATCAAATTGGTATGATTAGATTCATGATGAAATGAATTTCCATACTTTTTATGTTTAATATTGCGGATGTTGATATTTTTTGCTCTAGACTTGATCAAAGCTAGACAAAATTGGCTTTTCAAAAAAGTAATACCCCTTATATTCTGGAATGGATGGAATATTTAGTTTGGTAGATGGGGAAGATGATGGAGTGTGTTTTATTTTTATTTATAATGCAGTCATTTGATGGACCTTTCGTGGTTTGGTTTTGTGTTATCCACTCACCAACATATATTTATATGGGGAAAATTTTGCGTTGGTGGGTGCATGTACTATATTGGTGTTACAGTATCACATGGTGATACTTCTTTTTTTTCTAGGTGGTGGGAGGGTGCGCCGGATTGATATGTTTTTGTAGGCCAATTGTTGCTGATTGATTTGAAAAGTCATTGGCCCGGTCAAAATCATGAACCAAATTCAAAATTGAATACCTCAATAAATGAAAGAGTTTTAAAATTAGGGAACATAGGGGATTAAAAGAATTGAATGAAAGAGCTCCTTCAGAAATTGTTGACCCGGTCAAAATCGTGTGACCCATTTCTAAATTGAAGATCTCGATTAATTATGAGGCCTACAAAATTAGGAAGCATAGTGTATAATAATAAAGAATTGAATGATAGAGATTTGAGAATTGTTGACCCGGTCAAAATCAGGTGACTCAATTTCAATTGAAGACCTCAATTGAATGTGGGATCTTGCAAACTAGGGAGCGTAGTGTTGTAGAGGAAGAGCATCTACAGTTGGGCACCCCAAACCTGCCTCAAAAGCCCGGACGGGCTGACTGGTTACAAAATTTCGGTCCGGCCGGGCGCCTCAAACGGGCCTCAAACGCCCGGACTGACGGCACCCCTCATATTCAACCCAAAAATGGGGCGAATATGAGGGCGCCCGGGCGCGCCCGCCACATCGGACTGACATCGGGGTCCCACGCGGAATCACCCAGAAACCCGGCGGTCTGATGCTCTTCTCCTCCGACAGACCGATGTTGCCGCATGGCGACGCTCCGGCGGGTCGTGTCGTGCCTAGCCCGCCTATTTAAGCCAACCACCGACATCGAAACCCTACCCCTCCACATATTCCTCCGCCCCGTCTGCCGCCGCCGCCACTTTTCACTCTTCGTCTGCCACTACTAGTAGCCATGCCCCCATGCCGCCGGGTGAGGAGCTACCCATTTCTAATGCCAGAGCTCCGGCTGCAGCTCCTTGAGCAGATCCGGGCAAGGTGCGAAGCCTGGATCACCGCGGGGCTACCTCCGGATGTAGTAGATCCAGAGGAGGAGTTGGAGGTTGAGGAGGAGGATGTGGGGATGCTGGTGATACATCTCCAACGTATCTATAATTTATGAAGTATTCATGCTGTTATATTATCATTCTTAGATGTTTTACAATCATTTTATAGCAACTTTGTATCATTTTTTTGGGACTAACCTATTAACATAGTGCCCAGTGCCAGTTGCTATTTTTTGCTTGTTTTTTACATCGCAGAAAATCAAATAATAAACGGAGTCCAAATGCAGCGAAACTTTTTGGAGATTTTTTCTGGACCTGAAGACACTCGGTGGGCCAAAGAAGTACCAGAGGGGAGCTCTGAGGGGAGCACAACCCACCAGGGCACGCATGGGGGCCCAGGCGCGCCCAGGTGGGTTGTGCCCATCTCGGTGGCCTCCCGCACCGCCTCTTCACCCTATAAATTGTCAAATATTCCAAAAACCCTTTGGGTAACCCTAGATCGGAAGTTCCGCCACCGCAAGCCTCTGTAGCCACCAAAAACCAATCAAGAGCCCGTTTCGGCACCCTGCCGGAGGGGAAAAATCATCACCGGTGGCCATCTTCATCATCCCACCGGCCACCATGATGAGGAGGGAGTAGTCCACCCTCGGGGCTGAGGGTTTGTAATAGCAGCCATGTGTTTAATCTCTCTCTCTCATGTTCTTGAGATGTCACGATCTTGATGTATCGCGGGCTTTGTTAATATAGTCGGATCATATGGTGTTTCCCCCTCTCTATCTTGTGATGAATTGAGTTTTCCCTTTAAGATTTCATTTTATCAGATCTAATACTTTTATGGATTTGAGAACACTTGATGTATGTCTTGCTATGAATACCCGTGGTGACAATGGGGTATCATATTGATTCACTTGATATGTGTTTTTGCACTCAACTTGCGGATTCCCGAAGTGACATTGGGGTAATCTATGCATAGGGGTTGATGCACGTTCTCGTCTTTGTTTCTCCGGTAGAAATCTTGGGGGTAAATTTTCATAATTTTTGGAGTTAAAGAAGTATTGATACTCTTGCATTCTTTACAGACTGTACTATTTTGGTAGATTGTTGTTATGTTTGCATTGTTTGCATATGTTTGCTTGTTTAATGATTCCATTTGAGGATGGGAGTATTAAATATGCAGAGGCATTTAATATGCAATGTTGAATAATAATTTTAGTGATTTGCTACAGTAGAAAATGATGAGGTTTTTGCATTGATTTATACTAACTTATCTCACGAATTCTTGTTGAGTTTTGTGTGGATGAAGTTTTTAAGATTTAGGGAAACCGTGATATAGAAGGAATTAAGGAGACAGAAAATCTCAAGCTTGGGGATGCCCAAGGCATCCCAAGATAATATTTGAAGAAGTCTCAAGCATCTAAGCTTGGGATGCCCCGGTAGGCATCCCACCTTTCTTCATCAACAATTATCGGTTAGTATCAGTTGATCCTAAGTTTTTGCTTCTTCACATGATGTGTGCTATTGTTGGAACGTCATTTTATTTTGTTTTTGCTTGTTGTTTTAATAAAATACTTAGATCTGAAAGTTTTTAAATAAGAGAGTGTCCACAATTAGCTACCTATTTACTTAACTGCTCGCTTGATCTTCACTTATATCCTATGAGTAAATTGTTGAATGAATTGAATATCATGAAGTTGAAATTATATCATGCCTAGTGGTAGCTTCACATTGGGTTTAGAAAGTGAAATCTTTTGAAGCTTTACAATCACAATATTGGTCATACAAGCAATTCATGAATGATTAGTAGAAGGAAGAGAACTTTCACATGCAAATATATTATCTTGGACATCTTCTATGATTGTGAATACCCATTAATTATTTTCAAACTTGAGCAAATTAGTTGAAGTTGGACAAGGAAGACAACGTAATGAGTTATGGTTGTGTATATTTGCATAGAAGTTATATTGTCATGGATCCTCCAACATGTGGTGTTTGCTTGGGATCTTTTGCTAGCCAAAAATTCGTACTAAGTAGAGATACTACTTGTGCATCCAAAAACCCTTAAACCCAGTTTCTTGCCATGAGTGTCCACCATACCTACCTATGGATTGAATAAGATCCTTCAAGTAAGTTGTCATCGGTGCATAAAGCGATAAAATTGCTCCTAAATATGTTTGATCTTTTATTGTAAGGGAAAATTGAGCGTTGTGCGAACTTGTGATGGCAAAGCAATAAAAGCAAAGGACTGCATAAAGGTTGCTATCATAAGGGGCAATATAACATGATGTTCCTTTGCATTAAGAGCTTGGGCATCCAAATAAAAAGCGCATGACAACCTCTGCTTCCCTCTGCGAAGGGCCTATCTTTTACTTTTCAGTATTTACTTTTATGCAAAGAGTCAATAGTATGCATTCTCATTTCAACCTCAATTATTCTCTAGTTGGCAAGCATCATGTGGTGGGGAAAGATCTAGGCACATATGACCAGTTGAATATATTTGATCATGATTTATTATTGTTGACAATTATCTCTATGATAAATGAGTTGGGAGGCAAAATAGTAAGCCCCTATCTTTCTCTGTGTTCGATGGATGCCATTTGTTCTAACAATATGCTTTGAGTACTAGCAGTCATGGAAGACTATATGATGATTGAGTATGTGGAGCTCTTACTTAGACTCTGTTGAATAAGTTGAATTGCAATTGTTTGGTGACTAAGAATATAGGTTGTTGAGTTTCAAGAGAATTCATTGTTTGAACCTTAACATGTGAATTGGTTGCTACTTTAACATGATGAGTTTTATGAGAAAGAGTTACTGCTATGAGGCTAGGAAAAGTGATTGAAATTATCATTGATCAAACTTATACACTTTGCTAGCATTCACACTTCATAAATTACTCCTTTTATCATTTACCTACTTGAGGACGAGTACGAGTTAAGCTTGGGGATGCTGATACGTCTCCAACATATCTATAATTTATGAAGTATTCATGTTGTTATATTATCATTCTAGGATGTTTTACAATCATTTTATAGCAACTTTATATCATTTTTTGGGACTAACCTATTAACATAGTGCCCAGTGTCAGTTGCTATTTTTGCTTGTTTTTTACATCACAGAAAATCAAATACCAAACGGAGTCCAAACACAGAGAAAATTTTTGGAGATTTTTTCTGGACCAGAAGACACCCGGTGGGCCAAAGAAGTACCAGAGGGGAGCTCCGAGGGGAGCACAACCCACCAGGGCGCTCCTGGGGTCCCAGGCGCGCCCAGGTGGGTTGTGCCCACCTTGGTAGCCTCCCGCACCACCTCTTCGCCCTATAAATTGTCAAATATTCCAGAAACCCTTTGGGTAACCCTAGATCGGAAGTTCCGCCGCCGCAAGCCTCTGTAGCCACCAAAAACCAATCGGTAGCCCATTTTGGCACCCTGCCGGAGGGGGAAATCATCACCGGTGGCCATCTTCATCATCCCGGCGGCCACCATGATGAGGAGGGAGTAGGCCACCCTCGGGGCCGAGGGTTTGTACCTGTAGCCATGTGTTTAATCTCTCTCTCTCTCTCTCTCGTGTTCTTGAGATGTCACGATCTTGATGATCGCGTGCTTTGTTAATATAGTCGGATCATATGGTGTTTTCCCCTCTCTATCTTGTGATGAATTGAGTTTTCCCTTTGATATTTCATTTTATCGGACTGAATACTTTTATGGATTTGAGAACACTTGATGTATGTCTTGCTATGAATACCCATGGTGACAGTGGGGTATCATATTGATTCACTTGATATTTTTTGGCACTCAACTCGAGGAATACTGAAGTGACATCGGGGTAATCTATGCATAGGGGTTGATGCACGTTCCCGTCTTTGTTTCTCCGGTAGAAATCTTGGGGCACTCTTTGAGGTTCTTCGTGTTGGATTGAGTATTACGAATCTAAAATTGTTTGATGCATATCATATAATCAACTCACGGATACTCGCGGTGACATTGGAGTATCTAGGTGACATTAGAGTTAGTTGGTGTGTATCATATGGTGTTATTTTAGTACAAACTCTTGGTTAGATTGATCGGAAAGAATATCTTGGTGTTATTTTAGTACGAACTCTAGGATAGATTGATCGGAAAGAATAGCTTTGAGGTGGTTTTGTACCCTACAAACAATTTCTTCTTATGTTATCCGCTAGATAGGAACTTTGGAGTGATTCTTCATCGCACATTGAGGGATGGTTATATGATCCAATTATATTAGCATTGTTGAGGGATTGCACTAGCGAAAGTACAGACCCTAGGCCTCATTTTCAAGCATTGCAATACCGTTTGTGGTTTGTTTTATCAATTGCTACCTTGTTGTTTTTTATTGTTCTTATTACAAAAGTCAATATCTACTATCCATATTACACTTGTATCACCATCTCTTCGCTGAATTAGTGCATACCTATACAAATTACCATTGTATTTGGTGTGTTGGGGACACAAGAGACTTTTTACTATTTGGTTGCAGGGTTGTTTGAGAGAGACCATCTTCATCCTACGCCTCCCACGGATTGGTAACCTTAGGTCATCCACTTGAGGGAAAATTGCTACTGTCCTACAAAACTCTGCGCTTGGAAGCCCAACACGTGTCTACAAGAATAAAGTAGCGTAGTAGACATTAGCTGGCAACGTGGATCTACATGCGGAGCAGTAGGCCATCCTCGATTCCCTCCGCTCGGAGTCGACCGCAGAGGCCAAACGCGGTCGCCGGCAGGAGATGGACGCGCAACAAGTCGCGGAGGAGGAGGAGATGCTCGCCTATATGGATGAGGTCGAGCAGGAGGAGGATGAGCCGGAGCCCTCCTACGTGCCTGATACGTCTCCAACGTATCTATAATTTATGAAGTATTCATGCCATGTTTATAAAAATTCTATATGATTTTGGTATGATTTGATTACAACTAACCTGGACTGACGTTGTTTTCAGCAGAACTACCATGGTGTTGTTTTTGTGCAGAAATAAAAGTTCTCGGAATGAGCTGAAAATTAACGGAGAATATTTTTGGAAAACATAAAAACACTGGAAGGAAAAGATACCGAAGAGGAGTCTCGGGGCCACCACAAGGGTGGCCCCCCCTAGGGCGCGCCTCCGTCCTTGTGATCGCCTCGTGGGTCCCCCTGACTTGCCCCCCGACGCCAACCCTCCTATAAATCCTAAAAAACCCAGAACAGAAGGGGGATCGGGAGTTCCGCCGCCATAAGCCTTTGTAGCCACGAAAAACCAGTCTAGGCGCTCTCTGGCACCCTGTAGGAGGGGGGCAACATCACCGGAGGCCATGGAGGAGGAAGCCAGAGGGGTCACCATCGCCATGGAGGCCAAGGACCAGAGGGAGAATCTTTACCCATGTAAGGGGTAGGCCATGGAGGAGGAAGCACAAAGGGGAGAACCGTCCCCCCTCTGTCTTGGTGGCGCCGGAGTTCCATCAGGGGAACCATCGCCGTGGTGATCGTCTTCATCAACATCACCATCATCATCATCGTCATCATCATCCTCATCTCTTTTACGCAGTCCACTCTCCCGCACCCCTCTGTAATCCCCTACTTGAACATGGTGCTTTATGCCACATATTATGATCCAATGATGTGTTGCCATCCTATGATGTTTTGAGTAGATTTCTTTTGTCCTTTGGGTTGATTGATGATATTGATTGGTTTGAGTTGTATGTTTTATTTTGGTGCTGTTGTATGGTGCCTTTCGTGCCGCGCACACGTGAGGGATTCCCGCTGTAGGGTGTTGCAATACGTTTATGATTCGCTTATAGTGGGTTGCTTGAGTGACAGAAGCATAAACCCGAGTAAGGGGGTTGTTGAGTATGGGATAAAGGGGACTTGATACTTTAATGCTATGGTTGGGTTTTACCTTAATGATCTTTAGTAGTTGCAGATGCTTGCTAGAGTTTCAATCATAAGTGCATATGATCCAAGAAGAGAAAGTATGTTAGCTTATGCCTCTCCCTCATATGAAATTGCAATAATGATTACTGATCTTGTTAACAATTGCCTAGGATAATTCCGCACACCGACCCATCATTATTACACACTCGCTATTTATAATATATAGTAATATATTCTAACTTTATGATAACATCACCTACTTTTATATTTTAGTTCTCTGATACCATGCAAAGTTATCCTCTTCATACCCGCAACATAGTTTTATTTCTCGTTTCTAGTTGGAAGCAAACATTCGGTGTATGTAGAGTTGTATCAGTGGCAGATAGGACTTGAGAGAATATTGATCTTACCTTTAGCTCCTTGTGGGTTCGACACTCCATACTTACCACTTCCACCTTTGGAAAGTTCTACGATGATTCCTTGCACTTGAGGATTATCAAGCTCTTTTCCGGCGCTGTTGCCGGGGAACAATAGTGTGGGGTTGATATTCTCGTGTGTGCTTGTTTGCTTCCTTCACTAAATAGATTTTGTTTTCCCTTTTGTTTTTGTTTTCTTTAGTTGTGGGTGAAACAAACAAAAAAAATTACAAAATGAAAATACCAAAAAAAATTACTTGCCTCTTATGCCTAAAAATGTTTTCAAAAGGAGAAGTGATTAGAAGGTTATGCATTGGAGAAGTGAGGGTCGACCTTGAACACTTGTGTTCATGCTCATGGAAACAATGTAGAGTTTTTCATGGAAGTTTCTCAAAAATAAGTATCCCCTTGTATATATATTCATTGTATCATAAAAGTAATGTACCAAGGTTTAGTTTTAGATTGTTTAAATTGCTAGTTTGGTGTGTGCAGCAGAAAAACAGAAACTTTGGATGTACTGTTTGAATTCTTATTTTTTTACTTGAGAATGGTAAAATCTTGAAATTTTTACACATTACTTATCTGCAAATTTTTTAGACTGTGCTATTTTTTAGAATTTTTTAAGTTACAGAAGTATACGAAAGATCCAGATCGCTACAGACTGTCCTGTTCTTAACAGATTCTGTTTTCTATGTGTTGTTCACTTATTTTGATGAATCTATGGGTTGTATCAGGGAGTATGAACCATGGTGAAGTTGTAATACAGTAGATATAATGCTAATATGAAATTGGAATGAGTTTACAACAGTACCTAGAGGTAGTAATTTGCTTTATTATACTAACAGATCTCACAAAGTTTTTTGTTGAGTTTTGTGTGGATGAAGTGTTCGAAGAACGAGGAGTTAACGATATGAGAAGAATAAGGAGAGGCAAGAGTTCAAGCTTGGGGATGCCCAAGGCACCCCAAGTAAATTTCAAGGATACTCAAGCATCTAAGCTTGGGGATGCCTCGGTTGGCATCCCATCTTTCTTCTTCAACAATTATTGGTATACCTTGGTTTTTGTTTTGTTAACATGATTTGCGTCTTTTGTGTTTGTTTCCCTTTTATTTTACTCTATGCACCATGCTAGTATGAGATAGTCCTCCTTTGATTTATATAATGCTTCATGTGCTTCACTTAAATCTTTTGAGTATGACTTTATAGAATGCTCTTTGTGCTTCACTTAAATCTTTTGAGTATGGCTTTATAGAATGCTCTTTGTGTTTCACTTAAATCCTTTGAGCATGGCTTTATAGAATGCTTCGTGTGCTTCACTTATATATTTTGAGCCTGGATATTGGTTGATCTATATTAATTGTAGAATGCTCTATGAACTTCACTTATATCTTTTGGAGTATGAATAAGACTATCATTGAAAGTGGGTTTGGAAGAGTGTCAACTTTAGATAATAATTATCCACTATTTTGGAGGATGTTGAATCTTATTATAATGATAAAAGCGGATTTGGAGAGGTCATGACTTTATTTAGTAATGATTCCACTATCTTGGAAGAGGTTTCAATTGATTTTGATGAGAACAAAGTTGCTACTTATGATGATTATTGAGATGACACTTATGTTATAAAAGTAGTGATTATTATATTTATAAAACTTGTCATGATTATTATTACCCATTTTCCGAACATTACTACTTTAATGTGGAAACAATTCATAGTATTCGAGTCTCCTATGATACTCCCACTATGCCGAATGAGAAGAATTTTGCTTATGTGGTGAGTAGTAAAATTCCCTGCTTGTAGATCATGAAAAGAATGATTTATGTGATGATTATATTGTTGAATTCATTTATGATTCTAATGAAAATTATTATGAGGGAGGAATATATGCTTGTAGGAGTTGCAATAATATCAAGTTTCCGCTCTATGTGTTGAAAATCTTGAAGTTATGCTTGTTTTGCTTTCCTATGGTAGTTGATTCTTGTCCCCATAAGTGGTTTGCTCACAAAATCCCTATGCATAGGAAGTGGGTTAGACTTAAATGTTCTTGCCACATATGTTTCATGATGCTCTCTTTGCGTTTCAATTCTTTGCTTTTATGCGAGCATCATTGAAATCATCATGCCTAGCTAAAAAGGCACTAAAGAAAAGTGCTTGTTGGGAGACAACCCAATATTTATCCTTATTGTTTATGTGTGTTCACATGATTAAGATACTGTACTAATAATGTTTTATAGCTTTTTGTTACAATAAAGTGCCAAGTAAAGCCTTTGGGGTAGTGTCGATGATAGTTGACTTGATTCTGTGCAAAAACAGAAACTTTTGCGCCTAGTCACAAAATTCTTTAAAATTACTGGAGTGTTGAAAAATTCTGAATTTTTTACAGATGATTTATATACAAATTTTCTATGTTGTCCTAATTTTTTAGAACTTTGGAGTAACAGAAGTATGGTTATTATTCAGATCATTACAGACTGTTCTGTTTTTGACAGATTCTGTTTTCAATGCATAGTTTGCTTGTTTTCTAGTTTTTATGGCTTATATTGTTCAATATAATTGTAGAAATGATATGGTACAGTAGGCATTGTGTGAGAACAATTGTGAATCTTGTCTTGACAGTACCAAAGTGAATGATTTGTCTTTGTCATACTAACCCATCTCACGAAGTTCCGTTAAGTTTTATGTGATTGAAGTTTTCAAGTTTTGGGTGAGATATCGATATGAGGAGAATAAGGAGTAGAAAGACTCTAAGCTTGGGGATTCCCAAGGCACCCCAAGGTAATATTCAAGGAAGACTCAAGCGTCTAAGCTTGGGGATGCCCCGGAAGGCTCCCCTCATTCATCTTCAAAACCATCGGTATACCTTACTCGGAGCTATATTTTTATTCGACACATGATATGTGTTTTGTTGGAGCGTCTTTTCATTTTACTTTTTGTTTGAATAAAATCATTGGATCTAAAATCTGGAATGAGAGAGAGTCCTCACATGTCTAGTTATTTATTTGACTACTCATTGTCCCTCACTTGTATCTTTTTGGAGTAGTTTGTCATTTACTTAGATGCTTCACTTATATCCTATGAGTAAATGGTTGAATAAATTGAATATCATAGATCTGAAATTATATATGCTTCATATGCTTATCCCATGGGGAGTAATGACTTCATTTATAAGAAGTATAGGTGGTAAAATTTATTCAAAGTTAGCAAACTCAACATTGGTCACTTGAACAATTCATGTAAGAATATTGAAGGAAGAGAGATTTTACATATAAATATACTATCTTGGACATCTTTTGTAATTGTGAGCACTCATTAAAATATGACATGCTAAAAAGGTTGATGTTGGACAAGGAAGACAATGTAATGGGTTATGTTTTCTTATATCCGAGTAGAAGTTATATTGTCATGGATCCTCCAGCATGTTGAGCTTGCCTTTCCCTCTCACGATAGCTAAATTCTTTGCACCAAGTAGAGATACTATTTGTGCTTCCATACATCCCTTAAACTAGTTTTGCCATGAGAGTCCACCATACCTACCTATGGATTGAGTAAGATCCTTCAAGTAAGTTGTCATGGGTGCAAGCAGTAAAAAATGCTCTCTAAATATGTATGATCTATTAGTGTGAAGAAAATAAGCTTTATACGAACTTGTGATATGGAAGAAATAAAAGCGACGGACTGCATAATAAAGGTCTTTATCACAAGCGGCAATATAAAGTGACGTTCTTTTGCATTAAGATTTTGTGTATCCAACCATAAAAGCGCATGACAACCTCTGCTTCCCTCTGCGAAGGGCCTATCTTTTACTTTTATCTTCTACCCCTATACAAGAGTCATGGTGATCATCGCCTTTCCTTTTTACACTTTTTCCTTTGCAAGCACTATGTGTTGGATCGATCGGGATATTTATATCCACTCGGATGTGGGTTTTCATAAAGTATTATTGTTGACATTACCCTTGAGGTAAAAGGTTGGGAGGCGAAACTATGAGCCCCTATCTTTCCCTGTGTCCGATTAAAACTTTGAACCCATAAATATCACGTGAGTGTTAGCAATTGTGAAAGATTAAATGATAGTTGAGTATCTGGAATTTGCTAAATCAAAGCTCTTACATAGACCCTTCCTAAAAATAAGATGAATTGCAATTGTTTGATGACTAAGAACATAGTTTGTTAGTTTTCAAGAAAGTTTATGGTCTATATATACCTTAATTTGTGAGTATCTTGTTACTTGATCATGAGAAGTTTTATGAGATGAGCTATTGTTTATGATAAAGAATAATGCTAGCAAAAGTGCTTGGAAATTTGATTGATCAAACTTGTGCACTTGATAGCATTCATACTTCATAAATTATTTCATTTATCATTTACCTACTCGAGGACGAGCAGTAATTAAGCTTGGGGATGCTGATATATATGTCTCCAACGTATCTATAATTTATGAAGTATTCATGCCATGTTTATAACAATTCTATTTGATTTTGGTATGGTTTGATTAGAACTAACCCAGACTGACGCTGTTTTCAGCAGAACTACCGTAATGTTGTTTTTGTGCAGAAATAAAAGTTCTCGGAATGAGCTGAAAATTAACGGAGAATATTTCTGAAAAATATAAAAAATACTGGAAGGAAAAGATACCGAAGAGGAGTCCCAGGGCCACCACAAGGGTGGGGGCGCCCCCCAGGGCGCACCCTCCGTCCTTGTCATCGCCTCATGAGTCCCCCTGACTTGCCTCCGATGCCAACCCCTCCTATAAATCCTAAAAAACCCAGAACAGAAGGGAGATCAGGAGTTCCGCCGCCGTAAGCCTCTGTAGCCACGAAAAACCAATCTAGGCCCTCTCTGGCACCCTGTCGGAGGGGGCCAACATCACCGGAGGCCATGGAGGAGGAAGCCGGAGGGGTCACGATCGCCATGGAGGCCAAGGACCAGAGGGAGAACCTTTCCCCATCTAAGGGGAGGCCACGAAGGAGGAAGCACAAAGGGGAGAACTGTTCCCCCTCTCTCTTGGTGGTGCCGGAGTGCCATCGGGGGAACCATCGCCGCGCTGGTCGTCTTCATCAACATCACCATCATCATCATCCTCATCTCTTTTACGTGGTCCACTCTCTCGCACCCCGCTGTAATCCCCTACTTGAACATGGTGCTTTATGCCACATATTATGATCCAATGATGTGTTGCCATCCTATGATGTTTTGAGTAGATTTCTTTTGTCCTTTGGGTTGATTGATGATATTGATTGGTTTGAGTTGTTTGTTTTATTTTGGTGTTGTTCTATGGTGCCTTCCGTGCCGCGCACACGTGAGGGATTCCCGCTGTAGGGTGTTGCAATATGTTCATGATTCGCTTATAGTGGGTTGCTTGAGTGACGGAAGCATAAACTCGAGTAAGGGGTTGTTGTGTATGGGATAAAGGGGACTTGATTCTTTAATGCTATGGTTGGGTTTTACCTTAATGATCTTTAGTAGTTGCAGATGCTTGCTAGAGTTCCATTCATAAGTGCATATGATCCAAGAAGAGAAAGTATGTTAGCTTATGCCTCTCCCTCATATGAAATTGCAATAATGATTACCGATCTTGTTAACAATTGCCTAGGATAATTCCGCACACCGACCCATCATTATTCCACACTCGCTATTTATAATATATAGTAATATATTCTAACTTTATGATAACAACACCTACTTTTATATGTTAGTTCTCCGATATCATGCAAAGTTATCCTCTTCATACCCGCAGCGTAATTTTATTTCTTGTTTCTAGTTGGAAGCAAACGTTCGGTGTACGTAGAGTCCTAGCAGTGGCAGATAGGACTTGAGAGAATACTGATCTTACCTTTAGCTCCTTGTGGGTTCGACACTCCATACTTATCACTTCCAGCTTGCACTTGAGTATTATCAGTGCACGTCCACCCAGCGCCCGACACCGACGTCGTGGACATCTCTGACGACAAAGATTAGCTAGGGAGGTACGTAGGATTTCTTTTGCATGCTTGTTATGGATGTAGGGTGTTCAAATATAAGAGGCTCAGATGCAGACTAGCTAGTTTGAGGCGTGACCGTTCACTGTCCGTGGACATGCCCGGTCACGTCCGCGGACGTTAGAGGGTTCGTATTTGTCAAGTCTAACTATAGATGCTCTAAGCGATATCCTTCTCAGTCGCACGCTATATAAACGAGCCCCCATGCTTGCAACGAGCCCATGCCATCAACTCCCCATGCTTGTAATCTATCCCCATGTGGAATTTTTTTGCCGATATATTCATCAACTGTCATACTAGGTGTAAAAACACCTAAATTAATAGAAATTACGTCCGGGTCTATTAATCACTTAATAAAGATTACAATCACTAGGGCGAGTCAAAGATGCGCTACCATCACCGTCACTCAAGCCTGGCAAACTTTGTTGTATTAGACAGTCGGAAAATTGTCGTGCTAAGGCCATCACGGGGACCAGCACACAAAAGCAGCAGTTGTTGGCAATGAAGAGAAGCATAAGTCGAAAGGATTCAATCTATAGACACATGAACACAGACCAACAAAGACTGAATCCACATAGATCTACCGAAGACCAATACCAACCGAATCCCATGAGATCCGCCGGAGCCACACGTCCACATGCTCCCTGACGATGCTAGATGCATCTTCGGGATGGGGGCTAGGTGTGGAGGAACTTATTCCTTTTTAAGGTAGCCCCGCCGCTCGCCTTCCTGAGCATGATACAAAGCCTAATTAACCTAAAGAACACCTAAAAATGGAATATAAATCCTCCTGCCAGCAAGGGACATGGTCTACCGCGCCTTCATGGCCCTAAGGCCACATCAGATGAGGCAAACCGACGGTGGTGCCGACGGGAGATAGAAAGCCCTTGTCATCTGAGAGCCGTCTTTCTTGGGGAGGAAGATTTTTTTTGACTATCTTCTATGACCCCGTGCGGGATTTGTTGTTTGAACTTTTGCATTATTTTTCCTTTTGCCACCGATAAAGATTCTGAAGTAATGTACTCCTAGTAGGCTGCCGGTGAAAGGCAAAACTGAGATACACACAAGATCAGCAAACGAAGCTATACTTACAAAATAACATAGGGAGCTAGCAGCTTAGCACTCCAGACCCCCCCCCCAAAGCCCTCATATCCAACCCATATGTGGGGAGGACATGAGGCAGCCTAGACATGCCACGTAGGACTAACAGGGGACCCACGCAAAAGACCATCAATCCGCTAGGGAGACCACATGCTTGCTGACGACGCATGTCGTCGCAATGATGCGCCACCCGAGGGGGAATCTGGCTATTTAAGTCGGACGACGAGGGTAAAATCTAGTCGCTCCCAAGTTCCTCCTTTCCCTCCCATCCCAGCCACCACCGCTTCCTCCTTCCCGCTTCTCCTTCAGCTCCGACCTCATCGTTTTCCATGGTCAAACAAAAGATCATCTATTACAAAATGCTCACTCTCGAGGGTTGTACGGATATAGCATGAGAGATGCGCGCCGCTGAGGAACGTTGCGCCGCTCGCCTTGCAAAGTAGGAGGTGCCGGAGAAGGAGGTGATAGCCCACAAGTATAGGGGATCGCAACAATTTTCGAGGATAGAGTATTCAACCCAAATTTATTGATTCGACACAAGGGGAGTGATACGTCTCCAACGTATCTATAATTTTTGATTGTTCCATGCTATTATATTATCTATCTTGGATATTTTATATGCTATTTTATATGATTTTTTGGACTAACCTATTAACCTAGAGCCTAGTGCCAGTTTCTGTTTTTTCCTTGTTTTTGAGCTTCGCAAGAAAGGAATATCAAACAGAGTCCAATTGACCTGAAACTTTACGACGATGATTTTTGGACCAAAAGAAGCCCTCGAAGCAAAAGAGTTGGGCCAGAAGAGCCACCAGACCTCCACAACGGTGGAGGGTGCGTCCTAACCCCCGGGCGCGCCCTCAGACTTGTGGGCCCTTCGTGGACTCCCCTGACTTGTTCTCGACGCCAACACCTCTTATATATCCCAAAACCTCCAAAACAGAACATAGACCGGGAGTTCCGCCGCTGCAAGCCTCTATAGCCACCAAAAACCAATCGGGACCCTGTTCCGGCACCCTGCCGGAGGGGGAAATCATCACCGGTGGCCATCTTCATCATCCTGGAGCTCTCCATGATGAGGATGGAGTAGTTCACCCTCGGGGCTGAGGGTATGTACCAGTAGCTATGTGTTTGATCTCTCTCTCTCGTGTTCTTGATTTGGCACGATCTTGATGTACCGCGAGCTTTGCTATTATAGTTGGATCTTATGATGTTTCTCCCCCTCTACCTTCTTGTAATGGATTGAGTTTTCCCCTTGAAGTTATCTTATCAGATTGAGTCTTTAAGGATTTGAGAACACTTGATGTATGTCTTGCATGTGCTTATCTGTGGTGACAATGGGATATTCACGTGATCCACTTGATGTATGTTTTGGTGATCAACTTCTGGGTTCTGTGACCTTGTGAACTTATGCATAGGGGTTGGCACACGTTTTCGTCTTGATTCTGTAGTAGAAACTTTGGGTCACTCTTTGAAGTTCTTTGTGTTGGTTTGAATAGATGAATCTGAGATTGTGTGATGCATATCGTATAATCAAACCCACGGATACTTGTGGTGACATTGGAGTATCTAGGTGACATTAGGGTTTTGGTTGATGTGGGTCTTAAGGTGTATTTTAGTACGAACCCTAGGGCTGTTTGTGACACTTATAGGAATAGCCCAATAGATCGATCGGAAAGAATAACTTTGAGGTGGTTTCGTACCTACAATAATCTCTTCGTTTGTTCTCCGCTATTAGTGACTTTGGAGTGAATCTTTGTTGCATGTTGAGGGATTGTTATATGATCTAATTATGTTATCATTGTTGAGAGAACTTGCACTAGTGAAAGTATGAACCCTAGGCCCTGTTTCTAAGCATTGCAATACCTATTTCGCTCACTTTCACCAGTCGTTACCTTACTATTTTTATATTTTCAGATTACAAAAACCTATATCTACCATCCATATTGCACTTGTATCACCATCTCTTTGCCGAACTAGTGCGCCTATACAATTTACCATTGTATTGGGTGTGTTAGGGACACAAGAGACTCTTTTTTATTTGGTTGCAGGGTTGTTTGAGAGAGACCATCTTCATCCTACGCCTCCCACGAATTGATAAACCTTAGGTCATCCACTTGAGGGAAAATTGCTACTATCCTACAAGCCTCTGCACTTGGAGGCCCAACAACGTCCACAAGAAGAAGGTTGCGTAGTAGACATCAAGCTCTTTTCTGGTGCCATTGCCGGGGAGGTTAGTGCTTGAAGGTATATCTTTAGATCTCGCAATCAAATCTTTTAGTTTCTTGTTTTATCACTAGTTTAGTCTATAAAAGAAAACTACCAATAAAATGGAATTGAGGTTGCCTCATATGCTTCATCTTTTTAACATCTTTCGTGAAAATGATGGAAAGGAAAATTGTGCTCAAGTGTTAATGGAAGAAGTCTATAAAATATTTGGCATAAAATCTTTGAATGATGAGCATGATTGCAATGTTGTTAGTATGGATTTCTTGAGTATCCATGACGCTAATGATATGCAGCCACAAGCTTCAGGATGCTATGTTTGATGAAGATGATATTTTTTGTCCCCCAAGTTTTGATGAGCAAATTTATTATGATGATCGAATGCCTCCAATTGATGACGATTATATTGATAAAAGTGGATTTGGAGAGACCATGACTTTATTTAGTGATGAATCCACTATTTGGGAAGAGGTTCCAATTGATTATGAGAATAAAGTTACTGTCTATGATGATTATTGTGATGACATGTATGCTATAAAGAATAATGATAACCATGAAACTTGGCATCATGATTTTAATTTTCAATTGGATTATGCCTCACATGATAGTTATTTTGTTGATTTTGCTCCCACTACTATTCATGAGAAGAAATTTGCTTATGTGGACAGTACTAAAATTTCTATGCTTGTAGATCATGAAAAAAATGATTTATGTGATTGTTATATTGTTGAATTCATTCATGATGCCACTGAAAATTGTTATGAGAGAGGAACATATGCTTTTACATATTGCAATAATACCAAGTTTCCTCTCTATGTGATGAAAATCTTGAAGTCTTGCTTGCTTTACCTTCCTGTGCTAGTTGATTCTTGTTCCCATAAGTTGTTTGTTCAAAAAATCCCTATGCATAGGAAATGGGTTAGAATTAAATGTGCTTGTCATATGCTTCATGATACTCCCATTATGTTTCAATTCCTATCTTTTATGAGAGCATCATTGAAATCATCATGCCTAGCTAGAAAGGCATTAAAGAAAAGTGCTTGTTGGGAGACAACCCAATATTTACCCCTACTGTTTTTGCATGTTCACATGATTATGCTAATGTAGTAATCATGTTTTATAGCTTTTGTTTCAATACAGTGCCAAGTAAAGCCTTTGGGATAGTATGGATGATAGTTAATTCAATTCTGTCCAAAAACAGAAACTTTTGCGCCCAGTCCCAAAGTTTTTAAATATCACAGAAGCGTCGAAAAATTCTGATTTTTTTTACATTAGATTGATATACAAATTGCCCAGGTAGTCCTAATTTTTCCGGATTTTTGGAGATATAGAAGTATGGTTGATATTCAGATCTTTACAGACTGTTCTGTTTTTGACAGATTCTGTTTTGATGCATAGTTTGCTTGTTTTCTAGTTTCTATGGCTTACATTGCTTAATATAAATTGTAGAAATGATAGGGTACAATAGGCATCATGTGAGAAAAATTATGAATCTTGTCTTGACAGTACCAAAGTGAATGATTTGTTTTATTATATTAACGAAGCTCACGAGTTTTCTGTTAAGTTTTGTGTTGTGAAGTTTTCAAGTTTTGGGTAAAGTTTTGATGGACTACGGAATAAAGAGTGGCAAGAGCCTAAGCTTGGGGATGCCCAAGGCACCCCAAGGTAATATTCAAGGACAACCAAGAACCTAAGCTTGGGGATGCCCCTGTCAGTGTCAAAATCGGCGGATCTCGGGTAGGGGGTCCCGAACTGTGTGTCTAAGGTTGATGGTAACAGGAGACATGGGACACAATGTTTACCCAGGTTCGGGCCCTCTCTATGGAGGTAATACCTTACTTCCTGCTTGATTGATCTTGATGAATATGAGTATTACAAGAGTTGATCTACCACGAGATCGTAATGGCTAAAACCCTAGTAGTCTAGCCTGTCTGACTATAATTGTATATCCCCTCTACGGACTAAGCCCTCCGGTTATATAGACACCGGAGGGATCTAGGGTTACATAAGGTCGGTTACAGAGAAAGGAATCTTCATATTTGGACGCCAAGCTTGCCTTCCATGCCAAGGAGAGTCCCATCCGGACACGGGTAAAGTCTTCGGTCTTTGTATCTTCACAGCCCATTAGTCCGGCCCATGTCTAATAGGTCGGACGCCCAAGGACCCCTTAGTCCAGGACTCCCTCAGTAACCCCTGAACCAGGCTTCAATGATGAGGTGTCTGGCGCGCAGATTGTCTTCGGCATTGCAAGGAGCGTTCCTTCTCCGAATACTCCAACACAGTCTTCGGACGCAACGAACGTGTCCGGATCTGCAACACAAGTACCACACACAACCGTAGAGAGTATAATATTTCGCAAGTCCAATCCGCTCACAACTTTTTGTAAGGTGACATCACGTCTGTCCAGTCATTATTTCGAACCGTTTTCATCTGTCGTTCCACGTTTCGAGATGCGGTTTTCATTGGCACGTCTTGTCAAAGCAGAGACCATGTCCCCTTATTGTGGGATTCTCATCAATGCGGGCGTGGGTAATCCAACCGTGCCATTTGCACAACCCTTGGGAATAGGCGAGTTTTAAGGCGAGTGGGGAGGCGCTTGATATTCACTGCCTTTATAAGGAGATAAGGATTCCCTTTCTTCACCCACGCCTTCTTTCTTTCTCTGCCCTTCCATTCTCGAGCTCCAGCGCCCAAGTCCTCATCTTTTCCGCCTCAAGAAAGCACTCAAGCATGTCCGGATCTGGAGCGCAAGGTAAGTGGATGGCCTCCTCTGTCAAGGAGAAGGACATCACTGAGCTTCGGGAGGCCGGGTATTTGGCGAAAGAAATCGCCCACCGTCTTCTGGCCAAGGGGCAAGTCGCCCCCACACCGAAACCCAATGAGAGGGTGGTGTTCATCCCCCATTTCGTCCACGGGTTAGGGTTTCCTCTTCACCCTTTCGTCTACGGACTTATGTTCTATTACGGGCTAGATTTTCATGATCTAGCCCCAAACTCCTTCCTCAACATCTCGGCATTTATTGTCATGTGCGAGGCCTTCCTCCGCATTCCTCCCCACTTCGGACTATGGCTCAAGATCTTCAACGTGAAGCCAAAGGTGGTGGACGACCAACACGCGGAGTGCGGAGGTGCCATGGTGAGCAAGATGCCCAATGTTACATGGCCCAAGGGTACTTTCGTGGAGACCGCCAAAGAGTGGCAGAAACTGTGGTTCTATATCACAGAGCCTCGCGACGCCACTTGGGCTGCGGCTCCCGAATTCAAGTCCGGCGCCCCAATGCGGCTCACCTCCTGGCTAGAGAAGGGCCTGAATTGGTCTTCATTAGACGAGCTGATAGCGCTGTAGACGCGCATTCAGAGCATGGCGGACAAGAACGTCAAGCTTGTCAACGTGATCCAGGTGATGCTAGTTTGTCGGATCCTTCCTTGCTAGAGCCGGACTTGCCATTTATGGGAGTTTGATCCGGCCAAGCACCAGACTTTGCATCAGTTCTTCAGAACTATGCACGAGGACATCTGGAAAGTGCTCTTCACGAGCAAGGAGACGCCGCCGGCAACGACCGAGGACCGTGGGCACGCCCTGGCCCATCCCGCCAGTGTAGTAAGTATTTCATGCTTCAAGGCGCACATTTTACTTGCTTAGTCGAAGAAGATACCTAAACCTCTTTATTTATTTTTCTAGGGCTGGACAAAGAAGGCGGAGCGGATTCGGTGTCCGGCTCCGCCGCCCGAAGAGCCAGCAATTCCGCTTCTGATGAAGATGCTGGTTTCGGCGCCTTACAAGGCGCCGAAGAAGAAGGCCAGGAAGAAAAACAAGGGGGCCCGAAGTGGCCTCCGCTGCAAGGGTGCTTCGGACATGACATCCGAAGACAACGATGCTCACTCCTCCGCCGCCGAAGACGATGACGAGGAGGAGGAAGAAAGTAGCTCCCCCCTGAGGGGGGAAGGAAGAAGAGGGCAGCCTCCACAAATTTGGAGGCGGAGGCGCACAAGAGAGGGAAAGGCCCCCTCGCGGATAACTCCGCGTGGGACATTGACAGCAGCCCAGAGCGACGCCCCCGAGACAAGCCCCTGGCCGACTCGTGAGTACTGAAAACCAGTATACGTCCATGTATCCGGCCTCTCCTCTTCATGGTATTAACATGTTTAATTACGCTATTGCAGTTCGGCCCACGACAGCTCCCTGCGATCCTCATCAAGAGGTTCGTTGGATTCAAAGGCGATGGCCAGCGAGTCACTGCCGGCCACTCACTCTCCCACGGCCAAGGGTGTCGGTGTCAAAACCGGCAGATCTCGGGGTAGGGGGTCCCAAGCTGTGGATCATGGATCGATGGGTAATAGGAGACAGGGGAGACGATGTTTACCCAGGTTCATGCCCTCTTAATGGAGGTAATACCCTACTTCCTGCTTGATTGATCTTGATGAATATAAATATTACAAGAGTTGATCTACCTCGGGATCATATGTTGTGGTCTAAACCCTAGAGGTATGATGAGTAATGTCATAATGATCTATCGACTAGCCTGGCCCCGGCTTATATAATGTACCAGAGGCCTAGGATAACAAGAGTCCTAGACGAATACGTTGGTGGAGAGGAGTCCTTGTCTTGATCACCAAGTCTTGTGGAATCTTCCTCATGCATGTCATCGGCTGTCCGAACTGGCCCATGAGTATACGGCCATGGGGGTCCTCGGCCCAATCTAACTGACCGGGAGACGACGTGGTGAGTACCCCCTAGTCCAGGACACCGTCAGTAGCCCCCTGAACCGGTCTTCAAGTTGGGGACGCTCCTCGATTCTTCCGAACCGTTCTTCATCTTCGGTCGTCGGTCTTAAAAACTGGTTCAACAAATCTTCTAATCTTCGATCTTGAGGATCGCCGAAGTAAATCCGAAGGGTTTATATGTCGGGTATCCGAGGAGCCCCTTTAAGTTATCATCTTTTATCAATGCCTTGTTATTTTTACGCCCACCTTGGGTTCAAAGTTGTTCCCGGGTGGCGATGTCCTCTTGCATCCGAGCTCCAACGCCGGACTGCATTTCGAGGTATCTTTTGCAGCCGAGGACCAACGCCGGACTGTATCCGAGCTCCAACGCCGGACTGTATACGAGGTGTCATAGATCACCTTGGCTTGAAGAAGTTTAAAGGAAGTTAGCCGAGCTTAATGCCAGAAATGCCCTCTATAGAGCCAGCCACTTGCATCCGAGCTTTATGCCGGACTGCTTCCGAGGTGATGCACCACCTCGGGTTTGGGCTGATTGTTTACGGATTTTATTTCTGATGCGTGTAAATTTATTTGCTGTCAACATGTATTGCCAGTAGCCCTCAAGGTGTCTGTTGGCCTAAAATCTGAGATGCACCTGAAGGAAAATATGAAACCGCTGATCCTAGTAGCTTCTGAGACTCAGGTCGTGAAATCGGCCTGAGGATCAACTCCTAGCTCGGCAGCATACATAGGAATAGAAACGTAGTGTAATATATTAGAGGTAATAGTGATCGTCGGACGGGCCCCTGAGAGAGGGTCGTGAGAAGTCACCGTGATATATCAGCTTGATGCCAGATAATTCCCATATGGTACTTATTGTCGTCCGAAGACGTACTTGTCATAGTTCGGTTATGCCGAACACTGAGCACTTTGAATTTTCTGCATTGAATAGGCAATGCAGTAGCCCCCGAGCCACTGGTCGGGTGACAACACCAGATCAGGGGATCAATGTGCCCCTTTAATATTTGTAAATAATTAGCGCAAAGCCCAGTAGCCCCCGAGCCTTAATGTGGGCACGGGTGGCCGAATTAAGGATCGAAGTCCGTTTGACAGAAAATTTTGTTGTGTTTAATACAAACTTCTCGAAAAGAGAATAAAGATCTTTTAAAAGAGCTTAGAGCTGGTCAAAATCCGAGCTCGCCAAGGTAGGCCCCAAGTGGTTTAAAAGATGGAATGCAGTAAATGGATTTTACTTGCATTTTTTATGTGTAATGATTCTATGTATCCAAGTACTTTACATCATTAATGCTCAGATCCGCATTGTGCAAAACTTTGTTCACCGACCATTGGCTTCAACCTCCTCGGCCGGTAGCTGGGGAGTGTTTGTCCTACTTTATAAATCCTTTACAAGGGCAAAGTTTTACGGCAAACAAGGCAATCCGGTCATACGGTTTTATAAACAAAGGTACATGGAGAGATATGTTATATTACGTTTTAACGTAAGAAACATCTTCCAAAGAAAATAGTCCCGCTATCGGTTCCTTTCTTTGGGTCGTTATGCTTATCATGATCATGAAAACTCACCTCCGATCAATGTGGGAGGAAAATATTGAGGATTTAGTTCGGGGAAAGTTCCCGAACTCTGTGGTATTAATGAACCAAAATTTTCACTTCCGTCGTTGCCGACCAATGTGATCCTTTAAGATTGCTAGCTTTCGGCTTCACCCAGTCTGAGGTACTTACTCGGATGACCCGGTAGTAACAATGACAGAGGTGCTCCCTTTACCACCTAGCCGAACAATCGGGAACGTAGGGGTAAGCACAGGAGCTAGGCAACCCAGCTTGGCCAAAATATTAAGTCAAATTGATGCATATTTATGGCTTTATAATGATGATTACGGAAGGCATCCCTCGTATATTTAATACAGATGGCCCATTGTTGGCTTCCACCCCTTTGTAGATGCTACGCAGGGTGTTTCCTCAATAACAAAACAACCCTTAGCCGACATCTCGGTTCCCAGAGGCGGTTGTGTTAGCGGAAACAAGGCAATCAGATATGCGGGCTTTATAACTTTCACTTAGTCATAGGAGCTTAAAGTTGGGAGGCCAGTAACTAGCCACCAGTTAGTGTTCGGCGACAGCCGAGGTCAAGCCGTAAACACTTTGGCCAATGTTATTAACGACCCGTCATTTAACACAGTCATCGGATCGCTGACCAGTTTACGCTTGTTGCGACAGTCAGTTTTCGGCTTTCTCCACTGAGGTGCTTAACCATGTGAGCTGGAAGCACAATCGCAGTGGTTCTCCCTTTGCACACCTAGCCGAACAAAGCAGAACGTAGGAGGCAAGCGCAGGAGCCGGGCAACCCAACTATTGACCGAAGACACAATTCGAATGTTTTTGCCGAATCTCTAAAGGTGTCCGGCGTTGCACTGCGAGACTTATGCTGGAAACACACAAATAGTTTAAAAGTGCCATAATCTTGGAAAACCAAAAAAGTCAGTAAAAACTTGATGTCCGAACAAGATCAAGTGTTCCGTGCCAATCTAAAAATTGGAAAAAAGAAAAAATGGTGCTTCTGCCGTGCTTTAACATGACACATCCGATCTCAACACTTCAAGCGGGCCAGCCTACGGCTTCAAGCTCCTTATCCCAAAGGCGGAGTACTTCTTCGAGGCTAGTTTAGCAAACTAAACTCCAGTGGCTTTTTAGAGAGAAGACAGGCTATCCGGCTATTGACCATACACTCGAGTCGAAAAAGGAGTGGTAGAAAGAGACTTTGCAACGACCAAGAAGAAAACACATTTACTATAAAACAGCTCATATAAATTTCAAGAGCCCCCAAGTGACTTGGGTAAAAGAATTTTATGTATAATGATTGCATGTACCGAAGTACTTATATCATATCTGTGTTCACCCGAACTTTAAATGCATCTTAACCAACTGTCGGCTTCTCCCTCTTCGGTCAAGGGCCGAAAAGTGATGTACTCCACCTGTCGAAAATATCGATGGTGTTTCCGATAACCAGGCAATCAGGCCATAAGGCTGTAACAGACAAAGCACGCTCAGGGAACTTATGCTATATTACTGACGAAGTGTAAGAAGCATCTTCGAAGAAAATAGTACCTCCACCGATACCTTTCTTCGGTTGCTCATTGTTACTATGAGACTTGTGCAATAGATTTTTTTGTATTCATGAGTTCCGTTGTGTGCCGACCATAATTGAAAACAATAAGAGCGCTAGCTTTTGGCTTCACCCAGTCTGAGGTCCGAACTCAGATGACCCGATCGTGACAATCGCAGAGGTGCTCCCTTTACTCCCTACCGAACAATCGGGAACGTAGGGGTAAGCACAGGAGCCAGGCAACCCAGCTTGCAAAACACTTAAGTCAACATGGTGCATATTGTGGCGTAATACACGAACAAGGAATGAAGCCATACAAGTATAATCATATGCAAGAGGAGAGGCTTCATAAAGGAAGCCCCTAAATAAATGGGGTATTTGAATTTGTGTGTCACAAGCAAAGTTTTGACAAGGAAGTTTTTCATAAACAACTTTTTTCCAAAAAAGTATAATGCTTGGTCGAACCAAACAAAATTTAAAACTGAAAGTTTTTGAGCATGAAAGCGACTTAGCTGGTTAATGTGCTCGGTGTTGATGACGCGGTCCGAGCTTGATGCGGGACAAGGTCCCAGCCCCCGAGCCGGTCCCGAGATGGCGGAGCGAAGAGGTCGGCACTCTGAAGTGGCATCGTAGCACAGCCAATGTGGCGAGGTGGAACCCCCAGTCCGACCGAGGCGGCGGAGCAGGCCGGCAGTAAGACGCCGAAGTCCCCGGCGTGGGTTAATGAAGTGATGACGAAGCCCCGGTCCAGCCGAGGTGACGTGGTACGTCGGTACACTGAGGTGACAGCGTTGCTGGACCCGGATCATTTACCTGTGCACAGAAAATAGTGCAAGCCGGAGATAATAGGAATAATAATAATAATAATAATAATAATTGTTGCATAATTAACAATTTACGCAAAGTGAGTAATAAAAGAAATATGGCCCGTGTGCCGAACACTCGATGAGGTAGAGCTCTCTCAGCGATGCCGAAGTCCTCGAGGCAACCAAACATGTCAGTATGGCGATTCGACCAACAAGGTGATCACGCGAGCCGATTGGGACAACGACGTCGGCTTGCCAAAGTGACCGCGTGATGCAGTCGAAGTCGATCACCTACACACATAAAATAGTGCAGTCCAAAAAAGATAATTGTTTTTTGCAAAAATAATTTATTGAAAGAGATGTGGCCTGGCGCTGAAATCATGTCGATGCAGGGCGTCGGCGTGATGCGGTGAAGGCGTGGCCAAGCCTAAATTCGCAGGCCGGTCTGAATTCGCGTGACGCCGAACTATATACGGAAACTGGCCGAACCACCACGCGACGGTTGTTAATGCGGCCACCATTTGATAGACATGTGTACAGATGATGAAACAAACCAGAGTAATAATTCCTTGGGTAAAATAAACCCAAGCAAGAAAAAAAAATACTAGGATTAATAGCACCTGGATTATCTGTTGTAGCAATCTGAAGAAAGGTTACTCCCAAAATTGGGACTCGATCCGCACACCCATTGCCTGATGGGCGATAAAGTGATGGCATGGCGATGCTGGCAAAGGTGGGCTCACCGAGGCAAAGCCCCCGGTCCAGCTAACGTGACGAAGCTAGTCGGCTGGTGACGCCGAAGTCATCGGAGTATGTTGATGAAGAAATAGCAAAGTCCCCGGTCTACCGAGATGACAGAGCGGGTCAGTAAGGAGACGTTGCAGCTTCCATGTCAGCTGAGGTGTTGATGCAGTTCGGCGTGATGGACATCGGCTTGAAAAAGCAACAGTGCGGCCATGCCAACGCTGGTCATAACTTGTGATGCGGTCAATGCCAGATTGATGAAGTGACCGAGCGGCGATGTCGGCGCGCCTGACCCGTGCAATCCGTGGGGCGATGGTGTTGGTGATGATTTATCCTTCGCGATTCTGAACTCTTGTTCGGCTTGCCGAGCTGATGATCCGATAAGTTTAGGCTCGGCTCGACGAAGCGACGATCTGTCTAGCGCAGGTTGGCAGACGTGGAGCAATGTTACCAGACTGGTGTGACACTAGCGCGATGGTGAAGAGTGCCTCAAAGAAGGCTTAAAATTTTATGGGCACGTGTTAAAAACAACACACAATACCATAGGAGGAAATTCCTTTAAAAACGTTGTCCAATATCACGTTCATAAAGAAACATGAATTCTGGTCGGATCCGTATTCGCAGAGAAAATAGATTCGAAAAGTGATGCACTAATCGGAAGGTTCCCGGAGTTTGGACGGTCGGATCGAGTTAAAATTTTGAGGGGTGCTAGATATAGGAATTCCGCAGCCGATCAATGGTTGGATCTTCCAAAGGACGTCCGAGTTAGGTGCTGGAGACCACGCCCTAAACTCGTCCAGATTCCCATCCAGATTTGACAGGGCTCCGGTATATCGTAGATTTCCGGAGATTCCTCCATCGGAACTCGACGAAATTTTGCATGGTTGTTGTAGACTCAATTCCGCACAATTCCACCAAAGGAATCGTCAAAGCGATGCTCGAGGAGGTGGTGGCAGTGGATACAATTTCTCTGTTTGGAAAAACAGCACGGTCGCCCGAGGGCAATGTTGACGTTGAGCCCCCGAGCTCCATGGATGATTCTTCCATGATCATGATAGAGATCGGAGTTGATGTTGATGAAGGCCCCTGTCTGAACATGACAATCGGAGACGGAGCGCGGTCCTTGGTCGAGCCAAGGTGACCAGTCGAGCCGGCGACGAAGATGCCGGCGTCGAAGTTGATCTGCGGGCGAGCCATTGATCCTTTGCCGCTCACACAGCGGAACTCTCAATGAAAGCACCATTGTCGGTGTCAAAACCGGCAGATCTCGGGGTAGGGGGTCCCAAGCTGTGGATCATGGATCGATGGGTAACAGGAGACAGGGGACACGATGTTTACCCAGGTTCGGGCCCTCTTAATGGAGGTAATGCCCTACTTCCTGCTTGATTGATCTTGATGAATATAAAGATTACAAGAGTTGATCTACCTCGAGATCATATGTTGTGGTCTAAACCCTAGAGGTATGATGAGTAATGTCATAATGATCTGTCGACTAGCCTGGCCCCGACTTATATAATGTACCAGAGGCCTAGGATAACAAGAGTCCTAGCCGAATACGTTGGTGGAGAGGAGTCCTTGTCTTGATCACCATGTCTTGTGGAATCTTCCTCATGCATGTCATCGGCTGTCCGAACTAGCCCATGAGTATACGGCCATGTGGGTCCTCGGCCCAATCTAACTGATCGGGAGACGACGTGGTGAGTACCTGTAACGCCCACGATGCGGCTATATCTCCCACGTGTCGAGGCACGACTTAGAGGCATAACCGCATTGTGGTTTTGTCGCAAGAAGGGTCATCTTCACACAATCCCATGTAATGAACAAGAATGGGATAAAGAGTTGGCTTACAATCGCCACTTCACACAATACATAAATGAATTCATACATCATTCAAGATACACACATAGGTCCGACCACGGAACCAAAATAAAAGAAGACAACCCAACTGCTAGACCCCCGATCGTCCCAACTGGGCTCCACTACTGATCAACAGGAAAATGAAACAACACAACGAACAAGATCTTCATCGAGCTCCCACTTGAGCTCGGTTGCGTCACCTGCACTGGTATCATCGGCACCTGCAACTGTTTGGAAGTATCTGTGAGTCACGAGGACTCAGCAATCTCACACCCGCGAGATCAAGACTATTTAAGCTTAAGGGTAGGAAAGGGTAAGGTGGTGAGGTTGCAGCAGCGACTAAGCATATATGGTGGCTAACATACGCAAATAAGAGCGAGAAGAGAAGCAACGGAACGGTCGTGAAGCTAGCAATGATCAAGAAGTGATCCTGAACTCCTACTTACGTCAAACATCACCCAAAAACCGTGTTCACCTCCCGGACTCCGCCGAGAAGAGACCATCACGGCTACACCGCGGTTGATGCGTTTTAATTAAATCGAGTGTCAAGTTCTCTACAACCGGATATTAACAAATTTCCATCTGCCACATAACCGCGGGCGCGGCTTTCGAAAGATAATACCCTGCAGGGGTGTCCCAACTTAGCCCATTATAAGCTCTCACGGTCAACGAAGGATAAACCTTCTCCCAGGAAGACCCGATCACTCTCGGAATCCTGGTTTACAAGACATTTCGACAATGGTAAAACAAGACCAGCAAGACCACCCGAATGTGCCGACAAATCCCGATAGGAGCTGCACATATCTCGTTCTTAGGGCACACCGGATGAGCAATCCGTACAACTAAAACCAGGCCTCAAGTTTCCCCGAGGTGGCGCCGCAAAGGGCTCTAGTTTGGACCAACACTCGGAGGAGCACTGGCCCGGGGGGGTTAAAATAAAGATGACCCTTGAGTCTGCAGAACCCAAGGGAAAAAGGCTTAGGTAGGGAAATGGTAAAACCAAGGTTGGGCCTTGCTGGAGGAGTTTTATTCCAAGCAAACTGTCAAGGGGGTCCCATAAATCACCCAACCGCGTAAGGAACGCAAAATCAAGGAACATAACACCGGTATGACGGAAACTAGGGCAGCAAGAGTGGAACAAAACACCAGGCATAAGGCCGAGCCTTCCACCCTTTACCAAGTATATAGATGCATTAATTAAATAAGAGATATTGTGATCTCCCAACCTAAACATAATCCAACATGGAGCAATCTTCATCTTCACCTGCAACTAACAACGCTATAAGAGGGGCTGAGCAAAAGCGGTAACATAGCCAAACAACGGTTTGCTAGGAAGGGTGACAAAGGTTAGAGGTTCATGGCAATTTGGGAGGCTTGATATAGCAAGTGGTAGGTAGCGCGACATAGCAATAGAACGGACAACTAGCAAGCAAAGATAGAAGTGATTTCAAGGGTATGATCATCTTGCCTGAAATCCCGCAAGGAAGAAGAACGCATCCATGAAGAAGACAAACGGATGTAGCCGAACGAATCCTCACAACTCCGGAACGAAACCGAAGCTAACGAGAGAAGCAACCCGGAAAGAAACAAACAACATAGTAAACAACCACCACATAAAAATGGCATGATGCACAATCAAGTATGATGCATGTCCGGTTTAATGAGCATGGCATGGCAAAGTGCAACAAACAACACTACAAATTAAGTGGAGCTCAATAGGCAACGAGTTGCATATTAACGAAACACCACATCCAAGTTATTTAGTTCTCTCGGTTATGTACCCACCAATATTAAATGTTGATTAACATGGCAAGAGGAGAAGCATAAGTAAACTAACTATTTAGGCAAGTTTAAATGAGGCCGGAACAACAAACAACAATTCCGGAAAATCCCCATATGAATATTTTAGATTTGGTACTGTTCTGCCCTAAACACAATTTTAATGTTGTCAAACATCAAAATGAAGTGCACCAAGTTAATCTATGCATTTTTCTACCCCATTTACATATAAAGTTTATTAAAATCCGAGCTACGGTTATTTAGTTATGAAATAAATCATTTTAACATGGCATTCGAGCAAATTTAAACAAACAACATTTTACACATTTTAAACATGGATGAGAGTGGCATAATGTGAAACTAGATAAAATTCTAAGCATTTTACATATATAAATCATTTTAATCCGATGCACGGTTAATTAGTTATTACATGCATGAACATGAGGGGTTTTTCTACAAAACTGGAATTACTCTGGATAATGGACAAAATCGCAGCTCTCGGAAAAAAAACTACACGGGCCGAAACTGGCTAGCCCGATCGTGCACTGGAGAGGCTGGGGGCTGCTCACCCTGGGCCAAGGCCCGGCTGGAGAGGAGGACGCCAGGCAGGCCGCGGCAAGGGAGTTGGGCCGGCTGTGCCTTGCGGCCCGTGAGGAAGCAAGCCGCGAGGCTGGGCTCGGCGACGGGTCAACGCGGGGGCAGCAGCATGCGCTCGTTCTCTGCTCGTTTCCAACAGAAGCAGCAGCAGAACACGGCGACGCAGAAGACGGCGCCGGGGAGGGACTGGCGAAGGGGCGCTGGATCCGGGCGACGGCAGGAGGTGAAGGGCGGCAGGAGGCGGTGGATTCGGGCGGCGGCTGCGACGCACTCCTGCAGGACACGGGCGCGAGAAAGGGGTCAGAGAGGAAGAGGGGAAAAGCGAACGAGGAGCAGGGGCACACGGCGACCTGCGGGGCTTCACCGGCGACTGGGTTCGGCGGCTGAGCGACCGGAGGCGGGCAAGGCGTTGAGGACGACTCGCAGCGGCGGTTTGTGCGGGACTCCGGCGAGAAGAAGGTCGAGGCGGCGGAGCTTGGCGAGCTCGGCGTCGAGGAAGGAGCAGAGACGCAGAGGCGGGGCGAGGGACTTGGCGCAACGACGGGAATCGAGCGCGGAGGAGCCGGGGATGGCGGATCCAGGCGCGCACGGCAAGAGCTTGGCGATGGCGGCTTCCTCCTTGCGGCTCCTGCACGGGCGTACCTGGGAGAGAGAGAGCATGAGAGGGAAAGGCAACAGGAGAAGAAAGGGAAAGGAAGGAGAGGCGCGAGCGTGGCTGTCCTGCTGGTGGCTGCTAGCAGAACTGCTCGCCGGGGACGATGGCAGGGAGCTAGAGGAGAGGCGCAAGACTTGGAGAAGGGGCACGGCATGGAGGAGCTCGGGAGGGTGCTGCTCTCCCTGGATCAGACGCGGGAGGCTGCAGGGGCGCTCGGAGTCGAGGTGGGAGATGGATTGGTCCGGTGGGGAAAACGAGGGAAGGAGAGAGGGTGGCTGCGGGCTTGGATCCCGAGGAAGAGGATTTGGTGGAGTGGCGGCGGCGAGGATTGCTGGATTGGCCAGGATAGGTTAGGGTTTGAGTGTTTAAATAGGAAGGGTGGCTAGACTAGAGGCTAAAAGGACCCTCCGATTAAAATCGGACGATCGAGAAAATAATAGGTAGGCAGTCCAAATAAGAAAACGGAAATGTTTTGTAGATGTTAGGGGATGATCCGGACCCAATGGTCATGCCAGCCCGGGTCGGGTTCGGGACAGGTTTCGATCGCGCGCGAGAAGGGGTTTTGTGCACTATGCAGAGAGGGTCAAACGGTCGGACAACAAAAGAACGGTTGGTCTTGAAGGGACAACGAAGGCAACAGGGAGAAGCGGGAACTACGAACGGACCACGAGTTTAAGAAAACATGCGGATGCAATGCGGATGATGCCATGATGAAATGCTACAAACAAATAAATAATACAACTGACACGCAAAACAAGGAAGGCTTCTGGAGCGTCGGTCTCGGGGCGTTACAGTACCCCCTAGTCCAGGACATCGTCAAAGGGCGACGACGAGGTGCTGTCCCAAAGGACCTTCCCAGGTCAGGGGAGGTTCAGGACGCTGACAGGGTGGCGCCAGAGGGCGAAACCTCGACCGCCGGACACATGGGGGAGCAGATCCCCATGGAAATTGACGATGGGGGCCATGTTCAGTTCGGCCCCCCACCGAATATGGTTTCGGAGACCTATACGGCTCCGGAATCCGGCGAGCAGCCTCCTTCAAGAAAAGGAGGTGTGCCTATCCCGCCGGTGACCTCAGTCCATCCAGAGGCACCAGATATTCTGTTGGAAGCGCTACGAGGCGCTTCCATTGTGGAGGAACACCGTATCCTTATGGGTACAGTGATTGAGAGGGTTCAGTCCGTCAAGAGCGGACTGACCGAAGCCTACGGCAGCCTACGGACAGGCTTTGAGGTAAGCGACGCAAAAGAAAAAGTCCTAGTATAGACAGTAGCCCGTGAGACACTGTCCGGTGTTCGGAAAGAAAAGCCGGACAGAGGATCAATTTATTTTCGTAGGAAACTAACTGAAAGATGTCTTATGTGAATAAGCAGGCGTCGTTGCTAGCCGCAACCTCTCATGTTGTGGAGGTCTCCAGACTAAAGCATAGACTGGAGCGGGCCGAGGAGGAGCTCGGCCAAGCGAGGAAACAGCTAGAAGACAAGCAAGGTATGTAATGACTTGCTGTATATTCGGAAAGAATAAATGATGTATATTGACCATAGTGCCATAATATTTGTAGGAGCGGTCGCCCGTGAGAAACATGAGGCTAGGCTTGATGAGGTCCAGCAAGAGCTCCAGGATGCCGTGAAGAAATGTGAATCCTTGGAGCGCGACATTTTTGCTCGAGAGACCGAACTTGCTAAGGCTCGCCAAAATGTGGAAGAGGCCCGGGTTGAGGCCCAGGGCGCCCTCCAGGAGATCCAGGAGGCCAAGAAGATCACGGCGGGTAAGACGTTTAGTATGCAAAGCAAGTATGTGAAGAATAAGTATCTCTTACTAACCCGGATTTGGAGTTCTCCAGGGGCGTTTGCGGATCTGCCGCGTAGTGTTTCACGCTGCGGAATTCTTCCGAGCTGAAGAGGGGAGCTCAACAGAGAAGCTGTTCTGGTCGCAATACCTTGCGCCAGAACATCCGGTTTCCTTTAGCGATAAGCTAAAATAGCTGGTCGAGCTGCATAGGGTGGCTGAACTGGCCATGCAGGATTTGATAATCTGGCTGTGGCCTGCCGAAGCTATACCCAGCAACTACTTCGGGCTCGTGAAGCGGCTGGTGAATGCTTGCCCTCGGCTGGACGTCGTCAATCGGTTGGTCTGCATCGAGGGCGTGTGCATGGCCTTTGCCTGCGTCAAGGTGTGGTGGGCGAAGATGGACGCTGTCAAGCTTGTGACCGAGGGACCGCCTGAGGGCAAGGAGCACCGCACGCCCGAGCGGTATTTTGAAGATGTCCTGGAGGGGTCTCGTATTGTGGCGACGCAATGTGCACAAGACATTATTTTCAAATGAATACATTCGTGTTGTCTCTGCCTTGTATGATGAAACAAAGTTGTTATGTAAGATAATGTTTGTTTTTTTCTTAAAAAATCACCTCATGTGTGGCCGTGTTGTGTGAAATTTGAGAGTTGGCCAGTCGTCGGCTTCTGCCCCCACGTAGGTAATACAGGGGTGTTCGGGATGTAATCTAAACACTCTTGATCCAATTGTTTGGTCCCTGAAGGAGGTGTTTAGCGCAACGAACCAGGCAATCGGACTATATGGCTTTAACACCCTCACTTAGCCATAGGAGTTTGACAATAAAAACATAGGTGCAGCCCCTAGTATCCGAACTAGGATGCTATAAACACCTGATCGGGTAAGTACCGATCCCTCGCGTAATGCGGAAAAAATCTCTAAAGATTTGAGACCTTCGAAGAGCTGACCGGCTCTCGCCGCATCATGACAGTCAATTTTTGGCTTTCTCTACTGAGGTGCTCATCCGGGTAAACCAGGGCACAATCGCAGTAGTTCTCCCTTTACTACCCTAGCCGATATAGCGGAACGTAAGGTAGTAAGCACAGGAGCCGGGCAACCCAACTATTGACCAAAGACATGATTCGGAGCCAATGCATATAATGCTAAATTCGGGATGCTGAACTATACTGTAAAACGTGTTCGGACTTTATTGTCGTACTATGGGTCGCAATGAAGCCCCTGGCAAATTGAAACGTACCAAAGTGTACAGGTGCTGTGTGATAAAGTTATCAACATAAAAGGAAAATAGGAAAGAAGAAAGGGTAGTAAGCTAGGGCCGTAGAATTTGGGCCGCAAAACTGTTTTCATTGTAATTTGGTAATACGTCCAAGCGCATTCATACAAATAGTGCAATAAGCAAAAGGCTATTTAACATGCCACAACCAAGGGAGAGCTGCGTGTGGGTCCTGAAAACAGGTAGAGTGATCGTTAAAGGGAGCACCTAGAAATTCCCCTACGCGTCCATGCTTACTGCCGTCTTGGTGTATTTATCCTTCGAAAGGACCGGTGATCAAGCCGTCAGGGAAGGCCTGTGCAAAAGAAACCTGAAAAGGAGAAAAAGGAAACAGTGAAAGTATATGTGTCCGGTCACGGTCGAGCCGTATTATGGATCACAAGCCAGTTATGCCTCCGTCTGTGCCCATGGTATTTTGAGTGTGTAGTGATGAACGCGCGGTACGAATGCCGCCAATTGGTCGGGACTGGGACGGAAGCTGAATTGCTAGTCGAGCTCATGACGAGCCGAGCTGTCCTGCTATAGAATAGTCCGGACTCTCTTGACAGTGTCCGGGATCTCGGCCGCCGAATTAAGGTTCTGCTTGAAAAGGCCGCTCTGTACTTCTGCTGCTAAGGCAGCGGTGTGCTCCTTGGTGCGGAGGGAGCGTTCCATGTTTCCATTAACTGTTATGACGCCGCGTGGTCCGGGCATCTTGAGCTTAAGATAAGCATAGTGTGGCACCGTGTTGAATCGAGCAAATGCGGTTCGTCCAAGCAGTGCATGATAGCCGCTGCGAAAGGGGACGATATCGAAGATTAACTCTTCGCTTCGGAAGTTGACCGGAGATCCGAAGACAACCTCTAGTGTGATTGAGCCCGTACAGCAGGCCTCTACACCCGGTATGACTCCTTTAAAGGTAGTCTTTGTGGGCTTGATCCGTGATGGATTAATGCCCATTTTGCACACTGTATCCTGATAGAGCAGGTTGAGGCTGCTACCACCGTCCATGAGGACTTGTGTCAGGTGGAATCCATCAATTATTGGGTCAAGGACCAGTGCGACCGAAGCGCCATGACGGATACTGGTCGGATGATCCCGACGATCAAAAGTGATCGGGTATGATGACCATGGATTAAATTTTGGGGCGACTGGCTCTATCGCATAGATGTCCCTGAGCGCGCGCTTGCGCTCCCTCTTGGGGATGTGGGTAGCGTATATCATGTTCACTGTTTTGACCTGAGGGGGGAACTTCTTCTGTCCCCTCGTGTTTGGTGGTCGGGGCTCGTCGTCATCGTCCTTGCTTTGTGATCCCTTCTCCTTGTTCTCGGCATTTAACTTGCCGGCCTGTTTAAAAACCCAACAATCTCTGTTGGTATGATTCGCTGGCTTGTCTGGGGTGCCATGGATCTGGCACGGACGATCGAGTATGCGGTCCAAGCTGGATGGTCCCTGATTGTTTCTTTTATACGGCTTCTTCCGCTGACCGGACTTGGAGCCACTGAATCAGGCGTTGACTGTCGTGTCATCGGTATTGTCACCATTGCTTCAACGTTTGTGTATGTTGTGTTGGAGTTTGCTGTTGCTGTTTTTTACTTCAGAGGTGCCCACTTCGCTTGCCGTGTTTTTGCTACGGGCCAGCCAACTATCCTCACCCGCACAAAAGCGGGTCATGAGTGCCGTGAGGGCTGCCATGGACTTCGGCTTTTCTTGGCCGAGGTGGCGGGCGAGCCATTCGTCGCGGATGCTGTGTTTACAAGCCGCTAGGGCTTCGGCATCCGGACAGTCGACGATCTGGTTCTTTTTAGTTAGGAACCTAGTCTAGAATTTCCATGCTGACTCTCCGGGCTGTTGAACTATGTGGCTTAAGTCATCGGCATCTGGCGGCCGGACATATGTACCTTGGAAGTTGTCGCGGAAGGCGTCTTCCAAATCCTCCCAGCTACCAATAGAGTTTTCAGGCAGACTGTTTAACCAGTGCCGAGCTGGCCCTTTGAGTTTTAACGGGAGGTATTTGATGGCGTGAAGGTCATCTCCGAGGGCCATATGGATATGGAGAAGAAAATCCTCAATCCACACCGCAGGATCAGTTGTTCCATCGTATGATTCAATATTCACGGGTTTAAACCCTTCTGGGAATTCATGCTCCATTACTTCGTCAGTGAAGAAAAGAGGGTGTGCGGTGCCTCTATATCAGGCCACATCGCGACGTAGCTCCGATGGAGTCCGTCTGCGGTTTTCAGCCCGTGCATGAGTAGGCTTGTCACGTCCGAATAGATAGCCATCGTCACGTGTCGAGGCACATCCTCGCGATCCGTAGATCGATCTGGTATGTCCTGCTCTATTGTCCAGGTCCTGCCGAAGGTCATATGTATGACCACGAGCTGTTTTATCTCTGCCTTTACGATGAGGCGGGGCGGGCTGGTGTTCGACTTGAGTTGCCGCTTTATCCCGACCACGTGGTGGTCAGTCAGCCGCATTGTCCCGACCGCGTGGTGGTCGGTCGGCCGCATTGCACGAGGGAGGTACGGGCTCTGGCGCCTCCTCATCGAACTGAGGTAGCAATTTGCGCTTCGGGTAACTCTTGGCTGGGCGCTTGAGGCCGTATTCTTCGGCTGCCAAGACATCAGTCCATCTGTCGTTGAGCAGATCTTGGTCAGCTTGAAGCTGCTGATGTTTCTTCTTCAGGCTCCTTGCAGTGGCTATTAGCCGGCGCTTAAAGTGCTCCTACTCGAGAGGTTCCTTAGGCACGATGAAATCCTCGTTGCCGAGGCGCACCTCATCCTCGGAGAGCGGAAGATAATTACTGTCCTCCGAGTCGTCTTGTATGGCCTGTTCATCAGGGCTAACTTGCCCGTTTTCCTGTTCATCATGTTCGGATGTTGCCTCAACAGGGTCTTCATTGTCTTTGGCATCGTCTGGAGTGTTGTTTTCTCCCGTGCCGGTATTGCTATCTTTAGCACAATGTGACTTAGAGCAGCGCCGCTGACGCCGGCGCTTAGGCTGTGTCTCAGGAGGTTTATCCTTGACTGGATCTTCTTTGTCATCGTCGTTAGGTTCTTTAGGTGTATCCACCATGGACATGTCGTACGAAGAAGTGGTTACCCAGTGTCCGGTAAACGGCGGGTTTTGGCCTTGCTCCTCATCGGCATCGTCGTCCATACCGTCGATGTCTTCGGAGCCGTAATCGAGCATGTCGGTTAAGTCGTCGATAGTGGCTATGAAGTGGGTGGCGGGTGGGAAGCGAAATTCTCCATCATCAGCCTCCAGTTAGAACCGGACATAATTCGGCTGAGAGTCCCCCGCTAAGGATAGAGCTTTTAATGAGTTTAGCACGTCGCCCAAAGGCGAGTGCCGGAAGATGTCCGCGGAGCTGATTTGAGGATCGATGACTGATCAAGCTCGACGTATGCGGACTCACAAGGTTCGGAACCTGTAGCCGGAGATGAGTCCATGGTTCCGATGACACAGATGTCACTTGAAGTTAGGTCTGTGTGCGGCTCCAACGCCGCTGAGTCTGCGGCTTTCATGGCGGGGTTGAACCTCCCATCCTTGGATGGCGCGATCTGCTCTGGATCTAAGGCCAGAGCGGTTACAGGTGCAATTTCCTGGGTATGGTCCAATGACAGATTTACGTGGCAAGATCAATCAAGCAGGAAGTAGGGTATTACCTCCATAGAGATAATAGTGGAACTCTAGAAAGCACCAATGAAAGCACCAATGTCGGTGTCAAAACTGGCGGATCTCGGGTAGGGGGTCCCGAACTGTGCGTCTAAGGTTGATGGTACTAGGAGACGGGGGACACAATGTTTACCCAGGTTCGGGCCCTCTCTATGGAGGTAATACCCTACTTCCTGCTTGATTGATCTTGATGAATATGAGTATTACAAGAGTTGATCTACCACGATATCATAATGGCTAAAACCCTAGAAGTGTAGCCTGTCTGACTATAATTGTATATCCCCTCTACGGACTAAGCCCTCCGGTTTATATAGACACTGGAGGGATCTAGTGTTACATAAGGTCGATTACAGAGAAAGGAATCTTCATATTTGGATGCCAAGCTTGCCTTCCACGCCAAGGAGAATCCCATCGGGACATGGGTAAAGTCTTCGGTCTTTGTATCTTCACATCCCATTAGTCCGGCCCATGTCTAATAGGTCGGACGCCCGAGGACCCCTTAGTCCAGGACTCCCTCAGCGCCGGATGGCATCCCCTCTTTCGTCTTCGTTATCGGTAACTTTACTTGGAGCTATATTTTTATTCACCACATGATATGAGTTTTGCTTGGAGCGTCATTTTCTTTTATTCGGATTTGCTTGCTGCTATTTAGAGTAATGTTTTTCATCTTTTATTTCAATAAAAAAAGTCAAGTGTAACCTTTACCATGCTTATTTTGCAAGTCCATATGTTGCTGTTTTAACAACAGAAAGTTTGGTGTTATGTTTTGAATATTTTTGAATAGTCAGAACATGATTAAATCTTGAAATCTTTACACAATGAGTAACAACAAATTATCTACATTGTGGTATTTTTTCAGAATTTTTGGAGTTAGGGAAGTATAATTCCTCTTGCATTCTTTACAGACTTTTCTGTTTAGACAAATTGCTGTTATGTTTGCACTGTTTGTATATGTTTGCTTGTTTGATGATTGTATTTGAGGATAGGAGTATTAAATATGCAAAGGCATTTAGTATGCAATATAAAATAATAATTTTAGTGATTTTCTACAGTAGAGAATGATAAGGTTTTGCATGGATTTATACTAACATATCTCATGAGTTCTTGTTGAGTTTTCTGTGGATGAGTTTTTAAGAATTAGGGAAACCGTGATATGACAGGAATTAAGGAGACGCAAAATCTCAAGCTTGGGGATGCCCAAGGCATCCCTAGTCAATATTTTGAGAAGTCTCAAGCATCTAAGCTTGGGGATGCCCCGGTTGCCATCCCACCTTTCTTCTTCAACAATGATAGGTCAGTTTTGGCTGAACCTAAGTTTTTGCTTCTTCACATGATATGTGCTATCCTTGCAATGTCATTTTATTTTGTTTTGCTTGTTGTTTGAATAAAGTACTTGAGATCTGAAATTTTATTTATGAGAAGGAGTCTTCACATAGTTACATAATTATTCGACTACTCATTGATCTTCACTTATATCTTTTGGAGTAGTTTGTCATTTGCTTTAGTACTTCAGTTATATCTTTTTAGAGCACGACGGTAGTTTTATTTTGAAGAAATTGATGAACTCTCATGCTTCACTTAAATCATTTTGAGAGTCTCTAAACAGCGTGGTAATTTGCTTTGGTTATGAATTTAGTCCTAATATGATAGGCATCCAAGAGGGATATAATAAAAAAAACTTTCATATAAAGTGCATTGAATACTATCAGAAGTTTGATTCCTTATGATTGTTTTGAGATATGAAGATGGTGATATTAGAGTCATGCTAGTGATTAGTTGTGAATTTGAGAAATACTTGTGTTAAGGTTTGTGAGTCCCGTAGCATGCACGTATGGTGAACCGTTATGTAACGAAGTTGGAGCATGAGATATTTTTTGATTGTCTTCCTTATGAGTGGCGGTCGGGGACGAGCGATGGTCTTTTCCTACCAATCTCTCCCCCTAGGATCATGCGCGTAGTACTTTGTTTCGACGACTAATAGTCTTTTGCAATAAGTATGTGAGTTCTTTATGATTAATGTTGAGTCCATGGATTATACGCACTCTCACCATTCCACCATTGCTAGCCTCTCTTGTGCCGTGCAACTTTCGCCGGTACCATACACCCCCATATACCTTCCTCAAAACAGCCACAATACCTACCTATTATGGCATTTCCATAGCCATTCCGAGATATATTGCCATGCAACTTTCCATCGTTCCATGTTATTATGATACGCATCATCATTGTCATATTGCTTTGCATGATCATGTAGTTGACATCGTATTTGTGGCAAAGCCACCGTTCATAATTCTTTCATACATGTCACTCTTGATTCATTGCACATCCCGGTACACCGCCGGAGGCATTCATATAGAGTCATATTTTGTTCTAAGTATCGAGTTGTAATTCTTGAGTTGTAAAGTAAATAAAAGTGTGATGACCTTCATTATTAGAGCATTGTCCCATGTGAGGAAATAAAAAAATAAAAAAGAGGAAAGGCCAAAAGAAAGAGAAGGCCCAAAAAAAACAAAAAAACAAAAAATGAGAGAAAAAGAGAGAAGGGGCAATGCTACTATCCTTTTACCACACTTGTGCTTCAAAGTAGCACCATTATCTTCGTGCTAGAGAGCCTCCTATGTTGTCACTTTCATATACTATTGGGAATTTTTCATTATAGAACTTGGCTTGTATATTCCAACGATGGGCTTCCTCAAATTGCCCTAGGTCTTTATGAGCAAGCAAGTTGGATGCACACCCACTTAGTTTCTTTTTGAGATGTCATACACTTATAGCTCTAGTGCATCCGTTGCATGGCAATCCCTACTCTCTCACATTGATATCTATAGATGGGCATCTACATAGCCCGTTGATACGCCTAGTTGATGTGAGACTATCTCCTTCTTTTTGTCTTCTCCACAACCACCTTCTACTCCACCTATAGTGTTATGTCCATGGCTCACGCTCATGTATTGCGTGAAAGTTGAAAAAGTTTGAGAACATCAAAAGTATGAAACAATTGCTTGGCTTGTCATCGGGGTTGTGCATGATTTGAATATTTTGTGTGATGAAGATGGAGCATAACCAGACTATATGATTTTGTAGGGATAAGCTTTCTTTGGCCATGTTATTTTGAGAAGACATAATTGCCTTGCTAGTATGCTTGAAGTATTATTGTTTTTATGTCAATATTAAACTTTTGTTTTGAATCTTATGGATCTGAATATTCTTGCCACAATAGAGAAGGTTACATTGATAAATATGTTAGGTAGCATTCCACATCAAAAATTATGTTTTTATCATTTACCTACTAGAGGATGAGCAGGAATTAAGCTTGGGGATGCTTGATATGACTTCAACATATCTATAATTTTTAATTGGTCCATGATATTATATTATCTATCTTGGATTTTTATATGCATTCATATGCTATTTATATGATTTTTTGGACTAACATATTAACCTAGAGCCCAGTGCCAGTTTCTGTTTTTTCCTTGTTTTTGAGCTTCGCAGGAAAGGAATATCAAACGGAGTCCAATTGACCTGAAACTTTACGACAATGATTTCTGGACCAAAAGAAGCCCCCAAAGCAAAAGAGTTGGGCCAAAACAGCCACGAGGCCTCTGACGGTGTCCTGGACTAGGGGGTACTCACCATGTCGACTCCCGATCAGTTAGATTGGGCCGAGGACCCCCATGGCCGCATACTCATGGGCCAGTTCAGACAGCCCATGAGGCATACAAGGAGAATTCTACAAGACTTGGAGCCCAAGACAAGGACTCCTCTAAACCTATCGGAGTAAATGGCCACGGGTAGCCTAACCAACCCCCTGGCTCTTTTGTCAGGCCTATCGAGCCTTCAAGCATCCAAAGCACAGGGCCGCCTTCCACTGGCCGGCTATCTCACGAGCCGACTCCTGGGCGGCGACCCGGCCCTAAAAACCTCCCGAAGAGAACCACAAGATGGCCGACTCCCAAGGGTGCCGACTCCCAGAAGCCGGCCACAAGATGACCGACTCCCAGAAGCCGGCCAAGATTGCACCCTCAAGGGCTGCACCCTCATAACGGTGACAACACGGGACGTGGCTACAGCACAGCCTGCCATCCCCCGAATCCCGGAGCACGCGTGGCCACAGTGCGCCGTACGGGTCGGCCATCCCCCGTCCGGCGCGGCAATGTTGCCATGTTGACCATGACGCCACCCACTACAGGCGCCAGTACGGCCCGCCGGCGGCGGCCCCCTTCAGTCAGAGAGACGCTCGAAGGCGGCCAAGCCTCCCTCAGTCGGCCTGGGGCGTAGCCGGCTCCCAATAGCCGGCTACCTCCCTCCCTCGAAGTATGTGCATCATTAAGGAGACAAGACGAGGTAAGGCTACAGTGAGAGCCCGCCAGGCGGCGGCACTGTAGCCATGCTTACCTCGACAAAGTCCTCGTCATCAAGGGCGAGGTAACAGTAACCAGCCACCGACAAGACCCCCAGGAGGCGGGGCCGGCCTGTCGTTGCGGGACCCACCAGTTGGCGGGCCCCAACGGTCGGCGGAGAAGCCGGCGAACACACACACTGACGGCTGGGACCCACGCCCAGTCGGATTACCATTGTATCCCTTGGGGGAAGGCCAATATGAACCCCCCAGGGCACCCATGCAAAGGGTTGATCTCGGAGATAGTTTTACACATCACGTAGAGAGAAGAGGAGCCTAGCCCTTGTTCCTCCTCTAGCCAAACAGGTCAAGGAGCACTTGTAGCTACTTGTGTTGACCTAGTGATCATGCGGAGACCCCGCAGAGCAGGATTAGGGGTGTTATCTCCATGGAGAGCCCCGAACCTGGGTAAGATCCGCCGGCGTGCATGTCTTCGCCTTATCCCGTTTCCAGGCACCGGCGACGTCTTACTGGCTCCCACAATGATAAGCCACCCGTTGGCATATGTCGCACCTACCACCCGACATTTGGCACCCACCGTGGGGCCAGGTGCACCGTCGCCCGGATACCTGTTCTGGACGGGAACCCTTTTTCTCCCCAGCGAGCGTAGCCAGCCCACCACGCCCGATGGCGTTTGCCCCGACGCGCTGCAAGGCGTCGACGACGCCTGCGCGGCGAGCCGCGTCGCCAATCTTCTTGGCGAGGCTCGCATCTCCGACGAGCCTGCGTCCGACGCGGGCACAGACTGCCCCGAGAGCCTCCTCGTCAGCCTCCTCGACCAGCTTCACGTCTCCAGCGAGCTTGCTGTGGACTTGGAGTCGGTCGGCTCCACCGACCCGATGTTGGTCGACTCCGACACGGCATCGCTTGACGCCTTCCCCACCGACGTGGTGATCATCGACGACCCTCTTCCTCGAGCCAACAGTGGCAGCAGTGCTGTCACTGAGGTGCTAGTCATCAGCCACGGTGCCGTCTCCGGCGAGAACGCCCACGACGCCCTACAAGCGGCGCTGCACGACTTGTCCGTCCCCATCCCGGCCGACGCCGACGCCGAGACACTGGAGGCACGCCGCCTCGCCCTTGTCGCGGAAGGCCAGAAGATAGCATCCATGAGACGCCTCACTGAGGCTCACTAATGCGAAGTCGACCGCGCCGCCTTCTGGCGGGCCGAGCCGAGCCGGCTTCGTCAAGAAGCGCGGCGCAGCCATCGCCAGCATGCTGGGAGCAGACTGCCCAGTCTACGCCACGCCGCTCAAGAACCTGCGTGCCGCTCAGGCGGCCATAGACGAGCTGAACGGGCTGGGGGCCGACGAGCTTCCCTACATGACTAGACGCATCCAGCAGCTGATCGACGTGGCCGCAGAGCGGCATGAAGCCAGCGCCCGCGCCGAAAGTCCTCCCCAACGCCGAGAGCACGGCGTGATATCCCGGACACCGACTGCGGACGGCGCCCGCACAAGAAAAGACAAGGAGCCGGCTGCTTGTCGCAGCCGGACTCGGCTCACCATCGAGCGCGACGCAGAAGGCTGCCCCCGAGCTGTGGAACGACGAGGCGATCCGCCTCCTCCCCCGCCTCGTGGGGAGAGATATCCCACCCCGCCGCCGGTCACGCATCCGACTCTCGGTGGCCGACTAGGCCACCGCGAAGGAGTCGGCGAGAATGACGCCCGCCACCGGATCAACCGCCTAGCGCGATCCCTGGCGCTAGAGGAAGAAGATGATGTCGGCCCGCCTTGCTTTGGCCCCCGCATCCGCGACGAACCCTTCCCCAAAGGGTTCTCACTCCCAAGAGACACACCAAAATACAACGGCTCCGTGAAGCCGGAAGACTGGTTGATCGACTACTCCATCGCAGTCCGCATAGCAAACGGCAACAGGCGCGTTGCCGTGAAGTACGTCCCGCTCATGCTTCAAGGCACGACACGCACTTGGTTGAACAGCCTCAATCCCTACAGCATCAACAGTTGGCTAGACTTCATGGAAGTCTTCATCAGCAACTTCACTAGCACGTGCAAGCGGCCTCCCAAGCCCCGACAGCTCTCCTTGTGCGTCCAAGGGCCCAGCGAATCAACTTGCGACTACCTCACGTGTTGGGCCGACCTCCGCAACTCCTGCGAAGGGGTGCACGAGGTTCAAGCCATAGAGTACTTCACCACCGGGTGCCGAGAGGGCACCCTGCTCAAGCACCGACTCCTTGGCGATGAACCGACTACCCTCGATGAGCTGCTGATCATAGCAGACAAGTACGCCACGGCCTACTCTTTAATGAAGACCGAGCTTCGAGTGGACGCCTCTGGAAAGGTGCTCGCTCCGGCTCCCAAGACGCCGGCTGGTGACTCCAACCGACGCCCTTACCAGAACGACAGCAAGCGCAAGGCCCCTATGCCACCTTCCACCAGTCAGCAAGTAGCCACAGTCGAAGACGAACAACCTGAAGAGCGGCCCACGCCCAAGAAGCAGAAGGGCGGCAGGCCGGCTTGGGAGCCGGCTTTCTCCTACGAGCAAACCCTTGACGCCCCCTGCAAGTTCCACAGCGGCGCAAAGCCGTCCAACCACACGACCCGGAAATGCCACTGGCTCATGCGGATCTCCAAAGGCGAGGGGCTGGTGCCGCCTCCGCCTGCTGGCCCGCCGCCTCCAGCCCCTCAGCAGCCGGCTGTTCGACCAGTAGTCGGAGCCATTCAAGATGAGTTCCCAGATGAGCTCGCCGCCTACATCGTCTTCACAAGCCAAATTGAAGACAGGCGCAGTCGGCGCCGACAGCACCAAGAAGTCAACGCGGTCGCCTCCAACAACCCCGAGTTTATGCATTGGTCTGAGAAGCCTATCACCTGGAGCCGGGACGATCACCCAGAGGTGATGCTGTCTCCTGGCTCTTATGCATTGGTGTTGGACGCCACCCTCGTGACAGAAAGGCGAGCTGCCCGTTTCTCCCGTGTGCTGATCAACGGTGGAAGCAGCATCAACATACTGTACCGCGACACCATGGAGAAGTTGAACCTCAAGACGAAGCAACTCATGCCAAGCCGGACTGTGTTCCATGGCATCGTACCCGGCCTGTCTTGTTCCCCAATCGGCAAGATCAAGATGGATGTTCTCTTCGGAGACAAGGATCACTTCCGCCGAGAAGCGATCTGGTTTGAAGTAGTGGATCTAGAGAGCCCTTACCACGCATTGCTTGGCCGACCTGCCCCGGCCAAGTTCATGGCTGTGCCCCACTACGCCTACCTCAAGATGAAGATGCCGAGTTCGAAGGGGATCATCACCATAGCCGGAGACTACAAGAAATGCTCCGAGTGTGCTACAGCCAGCAGCCGGCTGGCCGAGTCCCTCGTGATTGCTGAAGAGAAGAAGATGCTGGACCGAGTCGTGGCCATGGCCGGCAAGCAGCCAGCCCTGTCCCCTGACCCCAAGGAGTATGACGCTCAAGGCTCCTTCTAGCCAGCAAAGGAAACAAAGAAGATGCCGCTGGACCCAGAGAACCCGGAGAGGTTTGCTGTCATTGGGGCAAACCTGGACAGCAAATAGGAAGGCGAGCTCACCGACTTCCTCCGTGAGAATCGGGACATCTTTGCATGGTCCCCAAAGGACATGCCAGGTGTTCCGAAGGATTTCGCCAAGCACAAGCTACACGTCCGAGCGGACGCAAAACCAGTCAAGCAACGTCTCCGCCGACTGTCGGAGGAGAAGAGAAGGATCGTAGGGGAAGAGATAGTCCGGCTCCTGGCAGCCGGCTTCATTATGGAGGTGTTTTTTCCAAAATGGCTTGCCAACCCGGTCCTGGTGTTGAAGAAAAACAATAAATGGCGCATGTGCATAGATTACACCAGCCTCAACAAAGCCTGCCCCAAAGATCCGTTTGCCTTACCACGAATCGATCAAGTGATAGACTCCACAGCCGGATGCGAGTTGTTGAGTTTCTTGGATGCTTACTCAGGGTACCACCAGATCAAGTTGGATCCAGCCGACCGCCTGAAGACCGCCTTCATCACACCATTCGGAGCTTTCTGCTACCTGACTATGACATTCGGCTTGAGAAATGCCGGTGCCACTTTTCAGCATTGCATGCAGAAATGCCTCCTCAAGCAACTCGGCAGAAATGCCCACGTCTATGTAGACGATATTGTGGTGAAGACGGAGAAGCGCGGCACCCTGCTGGAAGACCTCAGAGAAACATTTGCCAACTTGCGCCGGTTTCAGATCAAGCTCAACCCTGAGAAATGCGTGTTCGGAGTACCAGCCGGCCAGCTTCTAGGCTTTTTGGTCTCTGAACGCGGCATCGAGTGCAACCCAGTGAAGATCAAGGCCATAGAGAGAATGGAGAATCCTACCAAGCTGCGAGACGTCCAGAAGTTTACCGGGTGCCTGGCCTCCCTAAATCGCTTCATCAGCCGGCTAGGAGAGAAGGCTCTCCCCCTGTACCGACTCATGAAGAAGTCCACCCACTTCGAGTGGAATGACCAAGCAAACCAAGATTTCCACGAGTTGAAGAAGATGCTGACCACGCCACCTGTCTTGGCGGCGCCAACTGAGAAAGAGCCCATGCTCCTTTACATTGCCGCGACTAGCCGAGTGGTCAGCACAGTTATTGTGGTCCAACGCCCAGAAGAAGGCCGGGCTCAGTTAGTCCGGAGGCCGGTATATTATTTGAGCGAAGTACTGTCCACCTCGAAGCAAAACTACCCGCACTACCAGAAGATGTGCTATGGAGTATACTTTGCCGCCAAGAAGCTGAAGCCCTACTTTCAAGACCATCCCATCACGGTCGTATGTACTGCCTCGCTCGCCGAGATCATAGGCAGCCGGGATGCATCCGGCCGGGTGGCCAAGTGGGCCATTGCGCTGGCTCCTTACACGATCTTCTACCAGCCCCGCACCGCCATCAAGTCTCAAGCATTGGCCGACTTCCTTGTCGACTGGGCCGAGACCCAGTACCTACCGCCGGCTCCCGACTCCACTCATTGGCGGATGCACTTCGATGGATCCAAGATGCGCACCGGCTTGGGAGCCGGCATCGTCCTTACCTCTCCCAAGGGCGACAAACTCAGATACACATTGCAAATCCATTTTGCCGCCTCCAACAATGTGGCCGAGTACGAGGCACTCATACACTGGCTCCGGCTAGCCAAAGAGCTCGGCATACGCCAGATCCTGTGCTATGGCGACTCGGATCTAGTAGTCCAACAATCATCCGGCGACTGGGACGCCAAGGATGCAAACATGGCGAGCTACCGATTCCTCGTCCAGCAAATCAGCGGATACTTTGCAGGATGCGAGTTCCTCCACGTGCCACGGGCCGACAACGAGCAAGCAGATGCCCTGGCACGGATCGGCTCCACCCGACAAGCTATACCAGCCGGCGTCTCTTTTCAACGCCTCCTCAAACCGTCTGTCAAGCCGTCTCCAGAATCAGACTCCATCTTCGTACCGCCTGCCCCTGATGCAGTCGGATCCGACTTGGGGAACCCAGTAGGCGGCTCGGGGACTTCGATAGGAGGCCCGGGGACTGCCGTAGTCGCACCCAGCTCGGGGACTTCAGAACCCGGCCCGGGGACTGCACCAATCGGCCCGGGGACTGCAACGACACAACAGGCGGTGGCCGACTCCAACTCTTCACCACCCAATCCACCCACCCTGGTCGCAGTAGCCGTATTGACAATAGAAGAAGTCACAGCTCCATCATGGGCCCAACCCATCCTCAACTTCCTAGTAAACAGAGAGCTGCCGACTGATGAGATCTCGGCAAGACAAGTTCAACGCCGAGCCGGAGCATACACAATAATAAACAGAGAACTTGTTAAGCGTAGTGTCACTGGAGTCTTCCAGCGCTGCGTCGAGCCAGAGAAGGGCATAGCAATCCTAAAGGACATCCACCAAGGCGAATGCGGCCACCACGCGGCCTCAAGATCACTTGTCACCAAAGCTTTCCGCCACGGTTTCTTCTGGCCGAATGCTTTGGAAGACGCCAAGGAATTAGTCGAATGCTGCAAAGGGTGCCAAGTCTTCAGCTCCAAGCAACACATGCCGGCTTCTGCACTCAAGAACATCCCCCTCACCTGGCCCTTTGCCGTTTGGGGGCTGGACATGGTGGGCCATTCAAGACGGCACGCGGCGGCATGACACATCTGCTTGTCGCCGTGGACAAATTCACCAAGTGGATTGAAGCGAAGCCAATCAAGAAGCTGAATGGGCCGACTGCCGTGACATTCATCGCAGATATCACCACCCGGTATGGTATACCACACATCATCATCACCGACAACGGCACAAACTTTGCCAAGGGAGCACTGGCACGTTTCTGCGCGACACAGGGCATCCGACTGGACTTAGCGTCCGTTGCCCACCCACAGTCAAACGGCCAAGTCGAGCGAGCAAACGGCCTCATCCTCTCCAGCATCAAGCCCCGACTTGTCATACCACTGGAGCGTTCTGCCAGCTGCTGGCTCGATGAGCTGCCGGCTGTCCTCTGGAGTCTGCGTACGACCCTGAACAAGTCAACCGGCTTCACTCCTTTCTTCCTTGTATATGGTGCCGAGGCTGTCATCCCAACTGACATCGAGTTCGACTCGCCTCGGGTCACCATGTACATGGAGGCGGAGGCCAAGGAAGCGCGAGACGGCGTCGACCTGCTGGAAGAGGGCTGGCTGTTAGCACTCAGCCGGTCCGCCATCTACCAGCAAGGTTTGCGCCGTTACCACAACCGGAAGGTCAAGCCAAGATCCTTCCAAGAAGGCGATCTTGTGCTCCGGCTGATCCAGCGAACAGCCGGCCAGCACAAGCTCTCGGCCCCTTGGGAAGGCCCCTTCATCATTAGCAAGGCCCTAGGCAATGACTCCTACTACCTGATCGACGCACAGAAGCCGAAGGCACGCAAGAGGGATGATTCCGGCAAGGAGTCAGAACGACCATGGAACGCCAATCTCCTGAGAAGATTTTACAGTTAAAAGCAGTATGTACCATGCTACCTTTTGTATTAAGTACAAGACAACGGCCCCCCCGAGGCGCACTCGGGGACTACCCTCCTTTATCTATGAATGACGAGTGTCATACCTATGAATGTACTATTTCATTTAATTTTCTATCCGGCACCGGGTTCGACCAGTCGGCCCGGGGACTTGCCGCCTTGAGTTATATTAAAGTTCTACCTGCAGTCAGACAAGTAGTGTGCCGGCACCTGAGCCCTCTCTTATTGAAAGTCGCAGCTCGAAGAACCGACTGTCCGACTGGCAAGAGCCAAAGGCAGGAAAGGATGCCCACACGAAAAACGGCTAAGGACTAACGAACCTATATAACACAAGCCGGCCTCCCACCACGCCTACCGGCTGTCACAACAGCCGGCTGGCCGGCTTCCCATTCACTTTGCTACAATCCAAGAAAGCTAGATTACTTGCCCTCCCAACCGTCCAAACACTTCTCTAGCCACAGACTGCAGAGCAGCTGTCCAGCTGGGAAGGCGACGACCAAGGGAGGGCGGCAAAGGAAACAGCCAAAGGATGAAAAGCAAGAACAATGGGAAGCCAAACACATGCATGATTATATTTACACAAAAGGCCTTCAACAGGCCGGAAGTCAACATAGTTTGAATACACCCCCAGTGGATGGAACTGCGCAAACTTAACAAAATATTGTTCGAAGAGCAATAAACAGGAAAGCAAAGGCGGCGGATCAGGCTAGGGGCGCAACAGGCGAGCCGGGGTGGTCGGTGGAGACGACAGTACCGGCTGGAGGAGTGGCCGGCTGGCGAGTCTCGGCTTGATCATCACCGGCTGCAGGCGGCGCGCTCGCACGCGCCTCATTGCTAGAGGCACGATCAAGTTGAGGCTGGCCGGTTGCTCCACCGTCTGGCACGGCGTCTTCACCATCCTCTCCCTCCTCCTCTTCGCCCTCGTCGCTAGAATCGATCTCCTCCGCCGAGTCCTCACCATCCATCGAGTTCAGCCCGAACCACTCCTCCGGCTGAGCAATGCCGTTATCATCCACCTCAGGAGCAAAGGCGCTGGTGTCGGTGTAGTCGGCGATTGCCGAGGCGCGCTGGATGATATCCGGCCGCACCGCCTCCAACTCCTCATCGGCCTCCTGCCGCAAGGTGGCCAGCTGGTCCAAGCTCAGCTCGGGATACCAGGCTTTGACGAACTCCAGCGCCCGCCTGGCGCCTGACCGAGCTGCAGAAGCCTTCGAGGCCTCGAAGCGGCCAACCGCTACCTCCAGCCAGTCGGTAGTCCGACTGGGGGTACGGGGAACCACCTCGCCGGGCCAGAGGGCGGCCAGCACTTGCGCCCCAACGCGCTGAAGATGGCGGAGCATGCGGTGAGCCGGCTGGAGGCGGGCTTGGATCGCCAGAAGCTGCTCCTCAAGCGACCGACGAGCATTCGGCGCGATCTCAACACCAGCCTGCCTTCGCGCCTCGCGGTGGGCCTCGATGACCTGGTTGGCGGTAGTAGATTAACCAGGGAAGTACTCTGCACAAGAAAGAAAGGAAGAGAAAAAGAAAAAAAACACACAAAGTCAGGGAATGGACCAAATGGCAAGCGGCAAGCGAAGGAGCGAAGAAGAAGGCGGCCTACCGTCAACCAAGTCTTCGATTTGGCCGTAGCCGTTGATCAGCGATTGCCTCGCCTCAGCCCAGCTCGCCGCCTCGGTCTCGTACTCGGCTTGGAGGGCGGCCTCACTGTCCTGCACCGCCTTCAGGTCCGCCTTGTGGCTCTCCTCCTGGTCGGCCAGCCTCTCAACCAAGCGATCACGCTCCTGAACCAAGGCGTCGAACTCGGCTTCCTTGGCGCGAAGGGCGTTCTGGGTCCCACCCAGCTGCTCCCTCTGGTTGGCATTGGCCTCTGCAGATATGGCAAAGAAGAAAAAAGCAATAAGAAAGAAGTCGCCAGGAAAGATCTGACCCGACTGCTCAGCAGTCGGCCCGAATCTCGGGGACTACACCCAGTGGGTGCGCTGACGCGCCCCCACATGAGATAAAAAATGAAGCACTTACTCCGGCTCTCAGTTAGATCAGCGGTCTTCTGGGTCAGCTCCCGAGCTTGGGAGTTGAAGGCAGCTGCGCAGAGGTTATGGTAGTCCTGCAAGTCGGACAGAGAAGCGAACAAGAGCAAGATGAGAATTCAGAGTCTACTAAGAAGTTCCAAGCCGCCTGCTCAGCAGCCGACTCGGAACACGGGGACTACACCCAGTGGGTGCGCTGACGTGCCCCAACGGAAGAAATCAAGATCAAGAAACAAAAAAGTGGGAAGACTCACCCGAATGGCCGTCCATGTTGCGAGGAACTCTTGATTGTACTGCCTCAGCACGGCGGCCTGGGACTGAAGCCGGTTCCGGACTTCTTGCGCTGCCACGTTCACCACGGCCGTCCCACCACCCGGCGTCCACCCCGAGCTGGCACTGGCCGTCTCCAGATCCTGGGTCGACGAGCTAGAGCCCGCGGCCTTCTGCGGGTCCGGCGCTGAAGTCGCCTTCCCCGCGCGCTGGCGCGATGGCGACCGGACCACCAGGTCCGTCCTCGCAGCCGGCTCGCCTCCAGCCGGCTGCACGAGCGGCGTGTCAAGCCGGCTGCCTCAGTCCGCCCCAGTCGGCGACGGCGGTGCCGCCTCCCTCTCCCGGACGACAACGTCGTCCTCCTCCCTCTCCATCCCCGGTAGGTCGCCACCGGCTTCCTCCGGCAGAGGCTTCGGGATCTCGGGCGCCATGGCGCGCAGAGGGACGACAAACAAGGCCCCGGCCGCTGTCTCTACGGCCGCAGCCTCCGCCTGAGCCTTGGCCGCCGCTTCGGCTTGTGCCTTCGCCGACTCCTCCGCCATCTCCGGCGCCGCCTTGGCAGCGGCCGCCCTCAGCTCCTCCGCCTCCCGCTCCTCCCGCGCCTCCCGCGCGTTCCGCTCCGTCGCCGCTTGAAGCTCGGCACGGGGGTCCATGCGGCGGGTGCTTGCGGATCCTCCCGCCGATCCAACCACGGAGGCGGCAGCGATCCGCTGAAGAGAGAGCGGAGCCCTGTTTGATAAGACAAGACAAGGATTCAGAAATCGACAAGAAAAGAAGAAGGAATACGCGAGAGAATCGACACTTACGCTGAAACCTTTTGCGGCTGCTTCACCACCTTGCGGAAGCGGGCCGCCTTCGCGGCCGCCTCATCCCGCCTGGTCGCCGCCGCCCCGCTCTTGGGCTTCTTCGGCCGACTGCCGAACAAGCCCGACGCGGCCCGGCGCTTCTGCGCGCCGCCTCAAACAGGTGGCGCGGCGGATGAACCCGCGCCATGGTCGGACGCCGGCTGGCGGCGTGGTACGATTTCCGCCTCGTCGTCATCCGGCCAATCGTCGAAGCTGGCTCCAAGCCCGGAGCCGCCTGCTTCGCCGCCTCCCGCCTAGGTGTTGTCGTCCATAGCGGCCGCCCCAAGTCGGGGTCCTCCAGGTCATGCGCCGCCCGGTCGGGGAGAAATTGGCGATCCGCCCCCGCTGACCCGGCCGCCGGTCGAAGGAGAGGGCTCTGCCAAGACGAGCCGACTGGTCAAAGTCGGCCAAGAAAAACTTGGTGACAAAACTAAAGAAGAGAAGATAAAGAAAGCATACCATAGGCGGGGGATTGGCACGGGAGTACGGCTCCTTGCCAAACTGCACTCCTCGCAGAGCTTGCAGTTCGTGAGATAGTTCACCATGTGAGCTACCTCGTCATGAGGCATCTCCTTGGTGCACATCCGGCTCGGATCGAGTTGGCCGCTCATTTGATAGATCAAATGAGGGCGGCCTTGAAGCAGGAGCACCCGGCGCACCACGAAGGCGGCCAGCAGGTCGGACCCAGTCAGGCCCTCCGATTGGATCATTACCCGAAGTCGGGCAACGGCGGCGGCTCCAGCCGGCGACAGCGTCCTGGCCCGATAGGACCACTGGGGCCGCCTCCCAGCAGGCGGGCCGGCTACGTAAGCCGGCAAGTTGACGTAGTCGCCTTGCGGGGCGACGTTCTTCATGTAGAAGTACAATTTCTGCAACAGCTTCACCGACTGGATCAGCGTGATGGCAGGGAAGGGGTTGTCAGCTACCGGCCTCCGCATCGCGATGAAGGCGCCGCTCTAAGCCGGCACGCCCTGCATGCGGGTGCCGAGCTTGGATTGGAAGAATTTCCCCCAGAGCTCGAGGGTGGGAAGAAAGCCAAGAAAGCCCTCGCACAGAGTGACGAAGGCAGACAGCAGCACCACCGTGTTTGGAGTGAGGTGGTGCGGCTGGAGCTGGTAGAATTCAAGGAAGGAGCGAAAGAAGGTGCTCGCGGGCAGGCCAAGGCCGCGCAGGAAATGCGAGCGGAAGATTACCCGCTCGCCTTCCTCCGGCGCTGGCGTGATCTCCTTCTTCGGCGCAAGACGGACCCGCACTTGGTCCTCGCTGGGCAACCGCCGCGTCTTGCGGAGGAAGTCGATGTGGTCCGCGTGGACATTGGAGCCGTCCCAGTCTCCGCCGTGCTGCAAGACGGCAAGAAGCTGACGAGAAAGGGCGCGGCGACGGCGAAACCACGGCCCCGCGGCGGCGAAGCTGCGGGGTAGTGCGAAGACTAGAGGGACGGCACGGCGGCGAAGGGCTGCTGCAACGGAGAAGGAGAAGAAGAAAATGGCGGAGCGAGGGTGAGCGTGCGAGCGTCTGCCACTCTCCCTCCTCCCCCTACTTATAGCCTCGTGCGGCGAAGCCGAGGAGGCGAGGCGTGGGGGGGAATGTGGGATTAACTGCGCCCACTCCCCCACGTCCCGCGATTATTGTGCCCTAACGACGTGCAGAAACTGCCGTCGGAAGGCGAGCGGCCCGTTTTGGGCCACAGAAAATCCGCGCCTGGGCCTAGGCGTGGGAGTGGTGGGCCCCGGCCCGCGGCGGCGTCCCGTCGCGCGCGTGGCCTGGCAGGCTTTTTTCAGCCGGAGGGTGCCATGTGGCGCGTGGGTGGCAAGCGGCCGGCCCGCAACCCGGCATACGCACCAGCTGGCTCCCGCCTTCAGACTTCAAAATCTCGCCAAGACGGCGCACCCAACCGAAGTCGGCCCCTAGCCGCCGGCTCTTCAAGATAGGAAGCTGACCGAGCTTCTCGTCCTCCTCTCAGCCTCGAAGCCCAACCAGCTTCGGGGACTACTGTCGGAGTAAATGGCCACGGGTAGCCTAACCGACTCCCCTTGGCTCTTTGAAAAATTGTCAGGCCGATCGAGCCTTCAAGCATCCAAAGCACAGGGCCGCCTTCCCCTGGCCGGCTATCTCACGAGCCGACTTCTGGGCGGCGACCCGGCCCTAAAAACCTTCCCGAAGAGAACCACAAGATGGCCGACTCCCAACGGTGCCGACTCCTAGAAGCCGGCCACAAGATGACCGACTCCCAGAAGCCGGCCAAGATTGCACCCTCAAGGGCTGCACCCTCATAACGGTGACAAGACGGGACGTGGCTATAGCACAGCCTGCCACCCCCCGAATCCCGGAGCACGCGTGGCCACAGTGCGCCGTACGGGTCGGCCATCCCCCGTCCGGCGTGGCACTGTTGGCATGTTGACCATGAGGCCACCCACGACAGGCGCCAGTACGGCCCGCGGGCGGCGGGCCCCTTCAGTCAGAGAGACGCTCGAAGGCGGCCAAGCTTCCCCCAGCCGGCCTGGGGCATAGCCGGCTCCCAATAGCTGGCTACCTCCGTCCCTCGAAGTATGTGCATCATTAAGGAGACAAGACGAGGTAAGGCTACAGCGAGAGCCCGCCAGGCGGCGGCACTGTAGCCATGCTTACCTCGACAAAGCCCTCGTCATCAGGGGCGAGGCAACAGTAACCAGCCACCAACAAGACCCCCAGGCGGTGGGGCCGGCCTGTCGGCCAGGAGGCCGGTAGCCCGCGGGACCCACCATTCGGCGGGCCCCAACGGTCGGCGGAGAAGCCGGCGAACACAGACACTGATGGCTGGGACCTGCGCCCAGCCGGATTACCATTGTATCCCTGGGGGAAGGCCTGTATAAACCCCCCATGGCACCCATGCAAAGGGTTGATCTCGGAGATAGTTTTACACATCACATAGAAAGAAGAGGAGAGCTAGCCTAGCCCTTCTTCCTCCTCTAGCCAAACAGCTCAAGGAGCACTTGTAGCTACTTGTGTTGATCTAGTGATCATGCGGAGACCCCGCAGAGCAGGATTAGGGGTGTTATCTCCACGGAGAGCCCCGAACGTGGGTAAGATCCGCCGGTGTGCATGTCTTCTCCTTATCCCGTTTCCAGGCACCGGCGATGTCTTACTGGCTCCCACAATGATAAGCCACCCGTTGGCATATGTCGCACCTACCACCCGAAAAAACCCTAGGCCTACGGTGCATATATAAACCGAGGCCAGGCTAGTCAATAGACAATCTCATATTCATTACTACAATCTCGTGGTAGATACATGTACTCCGTACTACACCCATATTAATACAATCAAAAGCAGCATGTAGGGTATTATCTCATCAAGAGAGCCCAAAGCTGGGTAAAACCTCGTGTCCATGTTACCATCGCTCCAAGACACCTAGCTTAGGACCCCTACTACGAGATACGCCGGATATTGAACCGACATTGGTGCTTTCATTGAGAGCCTGCTGGCGGTCGCCACGGGGCGATGGGAATTCGGATCATCTCCGACGCGATCTATGCATCGGAGCCGAGCTTTATGGTCGATGTCGGCATCTTTTGTCGCCGGCTCGACTGGTCACCTTGGCTTAACCAAGGACTGTGCCCTACCTCCAATCATCATGTTCGGACGAGGGTCTTGATCAACATCAACTCCGATCTCTATCATGATCATGGAAGAATCATCCATGGAGCTCGGGGGCTCAACGTCAACATTGCCCTCGGGCGACCGTGCTGTTTTTTCCGAACAACAAACTTGTATCTGCTGCCACCACCTCCTCGAGCATTGCTTTGATGATTCCTTCGGTGGACTTGTGCGGAATTAAGTGTACAACAACCATGCCAAATTTCGTCGAGTTTCGATGGAGGAATCTCTGGCAATCTACGATATACCGGAGCCCTGTCAAATCTGGACGGGAATCTGGACAAGTTTAGGGCGTGGTCTCCAGAGCATAGCTCGGAGGTCCTTCGGAAGATCCAACCGTTCAACTGCGGTGGAATTCCCATATCTACCACCCCTCCAAATTTCAGCTCGATCCGACGGTTCAAACTCCGGGAACCTTCCGATGAGTGGACCAATTTTCGGATCTGATTTCTGCGCGAATACGAATCCGGCCCGAGCTCATGTTTCTTCATGAACGGAATATTGGACAACCCTTTTGAAGGAATTTTTTTCTAGGGTATTGTGCATTGTTTTTAAACATGTACCCATAAAATTTTAAGCCTCCTCCGAGGTAATCTTCACCATCACGCTGGTGTCAAACCAGTCCGACAATATTGCTCCACGACTGCCAACCTGCGCTAGACACGTCGCCGCTTTGTTGAGCCGAGCTCAACTTCTTCGATCATCATCTCGGCAAGCCGAACAAGAGTTCGGCATCGCGAAGGATAAATCATTACCAACATTGCTGCCCCACGGATTACTCAGAGCGGGAACACCGGCATCGCCGCATGGTCACTTCATCAAGCCGGCATTGACCGCGTCACAAGTCACGACCTGCGTCAGCATGGCCGCACTGTTGCTTCTTCAAGCCGATGTCCATCACGCCGACCTGCTTCAACACCTCGGCTGACATGGCAGCTGCAACGTCTCCTCACCGATCTGCTCCGTCACCTCGACTGGACCGGGGACTTGGCTATTTCTTCATCAACATACTCCGGTGACTTCGGCGTCACCAGCCGACCAGTTTCGTCACGTTAGCTGGACCGGGGGCTTTGTCTCGGCAAGCCAACCTTTGCCAGTATTGCCATGCCGTTGCTTTATCGGTCATCAGGCAATGAGTGTGCGGATTGAGTCCCAATTTTGTGAGTCACCTTTCTTCGGATTGCTACAACAAATAAACCAGGTGCTATTTCTCCTAGTAATTTTTGCTTGTTCGGGTTTATTTTTCCCAAGGAATTATTACTCTGGTTTGTTCCATCATCTGTACATAGGTCTATCAAATGGTGGCCGCATTAACGATGGTCACATGGTGGTTCGATAATGGACTTCGACTACGTCACATGGTCTCTTCGGCAAGCCGACGCCGTCGTCCCAATCGGCGTAAATTGGCTCGCGTGATCACCTTGTTGGTCGTGTCGCCATACCGACGTGTTCGGTTGCCTCGGGGATTTCGGCATCGTTGAGAGAGCTCTACCTCATTGAGTGTTCGGCACATAGGCCATGTCTTTTATTACTCACTTTGCATAAACTATTAATTATGCAACATTTTTTAATTTATTATTATTCCTATTATCTCCGGCTTGCACTATTTTCTATGCACAGATAAAGGATCCGGATCGGGAAGCATTGTCACCTCTGCGTACCGACGTACCACGTCACCTCGGCTGGACCGAGGGCTTCGTCATCACTTCATTAACCCACGACGGGGACTTCAACGTCACACTGCGGGCCTGCATTGGCCATGCTATGTCGCCAGTTCGGAGTGCCGAGCTCTTCGCTCTGCCACCTCGATCGGGACCGGCTTGGGGAATGGAACCTTGTCCCACATCAAGCTCGGACCACGTCATCAATGGTGAACACATTAACCAGCTAAGTCGCTTTCATGCTCAAAAACTTTCAGTTTTAAATTTTGTTCGGTTCGACCAAGAATTATACTTTTTTGGCAAAAAGTTGTTTATGAAAAACTTCCTTGTCAAAACTTTTTTTATGACACACAAATTCAAATACCCCGTCTACTTGGGGCTTCCTTTATGAAGCTTTTCCTTTTGCATATGATTACACTTGTATGGCTTCGTTCCTTGTTCGTGTATTACGCCACAATATGCACCATGTTGACTTAAGTGTTCCGCAAGCTGGGTTGTCTTGCTCCTGTGTTTACCCCTACATTCCCAATTGTTCGGCTAGGGAGTAAAGGGAGCACCTCTGCGATTGTCATGATCGGCTCATCCGAGCTCGGACCTCAGACTGGGTGTAGCCGACAGCTAGCGCTCTTATTTTTTTCAATCATTGTCGGCACACAACGGAACTCATGAATACAAAAAATCTATTGCACAAGTCTCATAGTAACAATGAGCAACTGAAGAAAGGTATCGATGGAGGTACTATTTTCTCCGAAGATGCTTCTTACACTTCGTCAGTAATATAGCATAAGTTCCCAGAGCGCGCTTTGTCTATTACAGCCTTATGGCCTGATTGCCTGGTTATCGGAAACACCATCGATATTCTCGACAGGTGGAGTACATAACACTTTTCGGCCCTTGACCAAAGAGGGAGAAGCCGACGGTCGGTTAAGACGCGTTTAAAGTTCGGGTGAACACAGATATGATATAAGTACTTCGGTACATACAATCATTATACATAAAACTCTTTTACCCAAGTCACTTGGGAGCTCTTAAATTTATACGAGCCATTTTATAAGTGTTCTTCTTCTTAGTCGTTGCAAAGCCTTTTTCTATCACTCCTTTTTTCGACGCGAGTGTGTGGTCAATAGCCGAGGAGCCTAATTTCTTTCTCAAAGCCGCTAGAGTTTAGTTTGCTAAACTAGCCTAACGAGAAGTAATCTGCCTTTGGGATAGGAGGTTGAAGCCGTAGGCTGACCCGCCTGAAGTCTTGAGATAGGATGTGTCATGTTAAAGCACCACAGAAGCACCTTTTTTTAAGACCAATTTTCGATTTGGCACCGAACACTTGATCTAGTTCAGTCGTTCAGTTTTTACTGAAGTTTTTTGGTTTTCCAAGCCTATGGCACTTTTAAACTATTTGTGTGTTTCCAGCATAAGTCTCGTAGTGCAACGCCGAACACCTTTAGAGATTCGGCAAAAACATTCTCGGATATTGTTATATATGCATCGGTTTCGAATTGTCTCTTCGGTCAATAGTTGGGTTGCCCGGCTCCTGTGCTTGCCTCCTATGTTCCGCTTTGTTCGGCTAGGTGTGCAAAGGGAGAACCATTGCGATTGTGCTTCCAGCTCGAATGGTTAAGCACCTCAGTGGAGAAAGCCGAAAACTGACTCGCACAATAAGCGTAAACTGGTCAGCGACCTGACGACTATAAGATCGATAGAGGTCACCCTGTGTTAAATGACGGGCCATTCATAACATTGGCCGAAGTGTTTACGGCTTGACCTCGGCTGTCGCCGAACACTAACCGCGGGCTCGTAGCTAGCTTCCCGAGTTTAAAGCTCCTATGACTAAGTGAAAGTTATAAAGCCCGCTGTAACATCCTAATTTTCCTAAATTAGGATGTTAATAGATCATTCATATGCATATCATATTTTTATTGCATTATTTGCTTTTTCAGAATATTCAAATCATTATGCAACAAAAGGCAATTTATTTGGAGTGGAGATAACATGACTTCTCCCCTATTTTAAAAATGTTCATAATGTGCAGAATATTATTTCCAGTTCATCTGATATGTTCTGGTGATTTTTGCAATCTTCAAAATATTTTATTTGATTGTTTTATTGCTGTTTGAGTGGCCTATTGCATAAAAATTATTTTACAAAATTGCATTAGTGTTGGAACTAGTGTTCCTGTAGTTTATAGCTGTAGAGCTATTTTTACTGTGTGTCTAGGTACTTTTATTTAGAATTTATACTGTATATTTCATTTTATTTATTTTGTTCTGCTGCTGTAGTTTTTGTTTAAAAAAAAAGAAACACCAGCCGGCCAGCCAGCTCGCCAGCGGCCCAGCTCGCTAGCCAGCCAACGCCGTGGCCCAGCTCCCGCCGCCGCAGCCCACTTCCCGCGAAGCGGTACGCAGCAGCGTCGCTCGCACCCGACCCGCGCCCGATCCACCTCGCCTCCAGCCACTGCCAGCGGCCCCCACCCCGCGCCCCTGTTCCTCTGCTTCCCCGAGCCAGAGGAGCGCTGCGCCGCTCCTGCACAAGAGGCCGAACCCGACCCGAGCTCGTGCTCCTGGTCCACCTCGAGCGCTCCCGAGCCGCCGTGTGCAAGCAGAAGACCCAGGGCAACCCCGCATCCCCTCCTCGATCCTCCTTGTTGCTGCACGCACGAGCTAGGGCAAAACGCATCTCGCGTGGAGCTCCGCCGTCCGCCGGAAGTTTGCACCGCCGTAAGAACGAGCAGAGCCGCACCGCCTACTCCGTTCGACCCCTCTATCTTCCGCGCACCCGTTTGACACTTTGGCCTTGCCTAACTCGCAGCGGAGCGAGAGGAGCGACCCCGCCCGACTTCGCCGGAGCACGCCGCGTTTCCGTCGCGGCCGTCGCCTGCAGAGGACGAACCAGTAGCCGTTTTCACCACCACCGCATCCGCCACTAGAAGCTGCATCCGTCCGCCACTTCACCTTCGCCGGAGACCCGCCGGAGACGCGCCGCCGCCGACGCCCGACCGCCGCCGCCGTTCTCCTCTGTTTTGGGTGAGCGCACGCGCCCGGCCAATCAAGAACCGCCTTGTGGCAAGTCGCTACAGGAGCTTCTACAGGAGTTCGCTACAGCGCGCATGCGTTTTCTGTTGCTCTTTTTTTCAGCTTTCCAACTAAAATTCAACTAGCTATATCTTTTATTATATAAGTACAATTTAGGTAATTCTTTTTCCTATGCACTCACAAAAACCAACACTTTATCACAATACCAAAATCTCACATGTTTGCACCTTTCAAATTTGAATTCGTTCAAATTTGAATTAAACCTTCCGGAGGCCGTATCTTTCAAACCGTTTATCGGAATCGAGTGTTTCTTTTTGCGTTGTAACTGTAGTGTTATTTAGGTGCTGTTAAGCTTCTTTTATTGAGTTTTAAAAATGGTTTCTTTCTGTTGGTTTTATTTTGGTTCTATTTGTGTTCCGATGATTGATTTGTTGAATTGTGTGAAACGTGTAGATTGTCCGGAGTGCGACACGAGCTATTGTCAGGAGTGTGACTTTCTGAACTAGAACCAAGGCAAGTTACATGTTCATCATCCTTTACCTATTGTATTCTACGCATGTAGTTATATCACACTATGAATATATGCATGCATAGGATTAATATATAAATTTTGCTACGCTATTGAGCTATCATCCCGTGTTTTGCAAATCGTGGTAGTTGTAGCTTGCTATGCTTTGTAGACGGGGTGGTTCGTGTATTCATTGAGCTTATGTGAGGACTATAAATAGAACAAATTGAGTAGTAATTAAGGACTTAATTCACCTCTGGGCGGAATTGGTAATGAAGGGTGGTTTCAAGAACATCGTGGTTTATACCCTCTGAATGTAAGTGGACGGCCGCCCAGGCTCAAAAAGATCAGACAGACTTAGTGACTAGTAGCTTCCATGCGCAACCACTAGCTAAATGGGCTCTGGCTTAGTTGAGTAGGTTGTGAGATCCTCGCCCAGGTAAGCTAGCAGATGTAGATATGAGTAGGTGTACCGGCTGCCGGGGGTGGAGGTGACTGCTTCTGAAAGACTTCGTCTCAATCTTCGGGTTGAGTCTAGTGGGTAAAGTGTGCAAAACTCTGCAGAGTATTAAAACTAATCATGATTAGCCGTGCCCCCGGTTATGGGTAATTTTGAGCCACTATGCCATTACAGTTGTTGGATGATCTTGACAGATGTGACACTTAATAAATTTCTTGGGCAACTTAATAAAGGGTAGGTTGGAGTTGATTTTGCCAACTCAACCTTGTGTATATAATTGTAGTAATAAAAGAACTAAATAAAAATTTGACTATTAGGTAGCTATGAGGACAAAATCAGCTTTCTGCAAAAATAAACCCTCAAGCCTTCCTTTTGTTATACTATGCAATACATGTAGGTCTGCTATATTATTACTCCTGTGTAACTTGCCAATACATTCAAAGTATTGACCTATATGGCTGCAACGTCTCATGTTGCAGGATATTAAGACGAAGAGTAAGGTACCGTTAGGGTCGCGAGTCTGCACTCAGCATCGCCAGTGGGCTATGATGGGACTCATTGTTATTTTCTGCTACTTTCCGCTGTGTGATTGAATAAAGCTAGCCAAGTGCTATGCAGATTGTTTTATTTTATACATTCTGGATCATATGTTGTAATAAATGATGCACTTGCTATTCTGGTATTCATCTATACTGTGTGTGCTAGCGAGTTCGATCCAGGGACTAGCACGGTAAGCACAGAGACTCAAATCCTTCGAGGTTTGGTCATTACAGATGGCATCAGAGTAGTGTGTTGACTATAGGACGTGACCCTAGAAAATGGATTAGAAAAGCCATAGGAGTGAAAATTGTTTTATAAACCAGCTATACTTCTTGCTGTTTATTAGTTAACCCCCTCAATTATCTTGAACAGTTAAGTAGGAACTAGTGCTGAGACCACCATTCATGTTTGTTTTACATTGCAACGTTATAGTGTTAGCGTATTTGATTATGCCCACTTTCGTGGTATGAAGATACTAGATTGTTTGCTTGATTGGTAGTTGTTTGTTAAATTGCTTAGTGTCGAAATTATTCGACTATATATATAATATTATCATATTGTTTGTTGTTTGTTTGTTTGTTGGTGTTATTCGTTGTTGTGTTTTGTTGGCTTGATCATATTATGCATATGGGTAGAATATATTTATATATACATAGTTTTTGGCCCTATTATATCTATAACTCATCTATTGTTGCCAACCAAAACCCTTAGTATGCCTATTAGAGTGAGTTCCCCAAAAGCTGAGATGATAGCAGGTGTTGGTTGTCATCAGTTGACTTTATCTATTGGGAAGCATGAGTTTCCTACGGATTTGATTATATTGAAGTCACAAGGTCTGGATATTATTTTGGGTATGGATTGGTTACAGTTATATAAAGGTCGTATTGATTGTGCGAGTCGATCTATTACTCTCAGTGCACCAGGAGGGAAGAGGATCAAATATGTATGTAAGTATAAGCATAAGCAGGTGCAGGTGAACTCTCTTAAGGGGGGTAGCCTGGAAGAGGTGCCAGTTGTGAGAGATTATCCAGATGTGTTTCCAGAGGAGTTGCCAGGTATGCCACCAGATAGAGATATTGAGTTTCTTATTGATTTAATACCAGGCACTGGACCTATTGCACAGAGACCGTATAGAATGCCTCCTCAATAGTTGGAGGAATTGAAGAAGTAGATAAGAGAATTGCAGGCACAAGGATTTATTCGCCCAAGTTCATCACCTTGGGGAGCTCCAGTTTTGTTTGTGGAGAAGAAGGATGGGACCTTGAGGATGTCTGTTGATTATCATTCTCTGAATGAGGTAACCATTAAGAATAAGTATCCTTTGCCTATGATAAATGATCTGTTTGACCAGTTGGAGGGAGCTACTGTGTTTTCTAAGATTGACCTTAGTTCTGGTTATCATCAATTGAAGATTCGTGAGCAAGATATTCCAAAGACTGCTTTTACCATGAGGTATGGGTTGTATGAATATACTGTTATGTCATTTGGATTGACTAATGCTCCTGCATACTTCATGAATATGATGAACAAGGTGTTTATGGAGTTCCTGGATAAATTTGTGGTTGTTTTCATTGATGATATATTGGTATTCTCCAAGAATAAGCAAGAGCATGAGGTGCATTTGCGTTTGGTATTGGAGAAACTGAGGGAACATCAGTTGTATGCCAAGTTTAGCAAATGCGAGTTTTGGCTGGATGAGGTAACATTCCTTGGACATGTTGTGTCAGGTAATGGAGTTGCAGTTGATCCATCTAAGGTTGCTGCAGTTACAGAGTGGGAGACACCCACGACAGTTGGAGAGATTCGCGGCTTTTTGGGCCTTGCAGGTTATTACAGGAGGTTTATTGAGAACTTTTCTAAGATTGCAAAGCCTATGACTGAATTGTTGAAGAAGGAGAAGAAGTTTTTTTGGACTGATGAATGTGAAGCCAGCTTTCAGGAATTGAAGCGGCGGTTTGGTTACAACACCAGTCTTAACTCTGCGAGATATACATAAGGACTTCCAGGTATATTGTGATGCTTCTCGTCAAGGACTTGGGAGTGTTTTGATGCAGGAAGGTAAAGTTGTTTCATATGCTTCACGTCAGCTTAAGAATCATGAGCATAATTATCCTACACATGATTTGGAGTTAGCCTCAGTTGTGCATGCATTGAAAACTTGGAGGCCATATCTTATTGGTAATCATTGTGATATATTTACTGATCATAAGAGCTTGAAGTATATTTTTACTCAGAGGGATTTGAACCTCAGGCAGAGGAGATGGTTGGAGCTTATTAAAGATTATGATTTGAATGTGCAGTATCATCCTGGTAAGGCTAATGTTGTTGCTGATGCATTGAGTCGTAGGAGCCATGCTAATGCAATTAATATTGATAATATGCCACCCGAGTTATGTGAACTGTTCAGGAATCTCTGGTTGGAGATGGTTCCTAAGGGATATTTAGCAACACTGGAGGTAAAGCCTACTTTGCTTGAGAGGATCAGAGAAGCTCAAAAGGGTGATAAGGAGATTGCTGAGATAAAAGAGAATATGGTTAAAGGTAAGGCAGAAGGTTTCCATGAGGATGAACATGGGGCCATATGGTTTGAAAAGCGTATTTGTGTACCTCAAGATGCAGATATCAAGAAGTTGATTCTTCAGGAGGCGCATGATTCACCTTATTCTATTCACCCAGGTAATACTAAGATGTATTTGGATTTGAGGGAAAGATTTTGGTGGCCTAGCCTGAAGAGGGAAATTGCTAGATATATTGCAACATGTGATGTGTGCCAGAGAGTTAAAGCAGAACATCAGAGACCAGCAGGTTTGTTACAGCCATTGCCTAAACCTGATTGGAAGTGGGATGAGATTGGTATGGATTTCATTACAGGTTTACCCAGGACTCGGTCAGGTTATGATTCTATTTGGGTAGTTGTTGATCGTTTAACTAAAGTTGCTCACTTCATCCCGGTAAAGACTACTTATACCAGTGCTCAACTAGCAAAGATTTATATGTCTAAGATTGTTTGTCTGCATGGAGTTCCAAGGAAGGTAGTGTCTGATAAAGGTACTCAGTTCACATCTAAATTTTGGCGTCAGTTGCATGAATCCTTGGGCACCAGGCTGGAGTTCAGTACAGCTTTCCATCCGCAGACTATTGGGCGGAAAGAGAGGGTAAACCAGATTTTGGAGGATATGTTGAGAGCTTGTGCTTTGGACTATGGGTCTAGTTGGGATGATAATTTACCTTATGCAGAGTTCTCATATAATAACAGTTATCAGGCTAGTCTGAAGATGGCACCATTTGAGGTATTGTATGGTAGGAAGTGCAGGACACCGTTGATGTGGGATGAGGTTGGAGAACGTCAGTTCTTTGGACCAGACTTGATCAGGGATGTTGAGGAGAAGGTCAAGTTGATTCGTGACAGGCTGAAGATAGCACAGTCCAGGCAGAAGAGTTATGCGGATGCAAAACGTAAGGAGGTGACATATGAGGTAGGAGACCATGCATATCTTCGAGTTTCACCACTTCGTGGAATTAAGAGGTTTAGAATCAAAGGTAAGTTAGCACCACGTTTTGTGGGGCCTTACAAGATCTTGGAGCGTAGAGGAGAGGTAGCTTATCAACCGGAGTTGCCAGAATCCTTGTCAGGAGTTCATAATGTGTTTCATGTATCTCAGTTGAAGAAGTGCCATGCAGAGATGATGGATGTTCCATTGATGGACACAGTGCCACTTGAGGCAATTCAGTTGGAGAGTGATTTGACATATGAGGAGAAGCCTGTTAAGATTCTGGAGACAGCAGAGAGAGTTACTCGCACCAAGTCAATTAAGTTATGCAAGGTTCAGTGGGATCATCATACAGAGGAGGAAGCTACCTGGGAACGAGAGGAAGATCTCAAGCAGGATCACCCACACCTATTTTCTAGCCAGCCCGAATCTCGAGGGCGAGATTCATCTTAAGGGGGGTAGGTTTGTAACATCCAAATTTTCCTAAATTAGGATGTTAATAGATCATTCATATGCATATCATATTTTTATTGCATTATTTGCTTTTTCAGAATATTCAAATCATTATGCAACAAAAGGCAATTTATTTCGAGTGGAGATAACATGACTTCTCCCCTATTTTAAAAATGTTCATAATGTGCAGAATATTATTTCAAGTTCATCTGATATGTTCTGGTAATTTTTGCAATCTTCAAAATATTTTATTTGATTCTTTTATTGCTGTTTGAGTGGCCTATTGCATAAAAATTATTTTACAAAATTGCATTAGTGTTGGAACTAGTGTTCGTGTAGTTTATAGCTGTAGAGCTATTTTTACTGTGTGTCTAGGTACTTTTATTTAGAATTTGTACTGTGTATTTTATTTTATTTATTTTGTTCTGCTGCTGTAGTTTTTGTTTAAAAAAAAAGAAACACCAGCCGGCCAGCCAGCTAGCCAGCGGCCCGGCTAGCTAGCCAGCCCGCCAGTCAACGCCGCGGCCCAGCTCCCGCCGCACAGCCCACTTCCCGCGAAGCCGTACGCAGCAGCGTCGCTCGCACCCGACCCGCGCCCGATCCACCTCGCCTCCAGCCACTGCCAGCGGGCCCCACCCAGCGCCCCTGTTCCTCTGCTTCCCCGAGCCAGAGGAGCGCCGCGCCGCTCCCGCACCTGAGGCCGAACCCGACCCGAGCTCGTGCTCCTGGTCCACCTCGAGCGCTCCCGAGCCGCCGTGTGCAAGTAGAAGACCCAGGGCAACCCCGCATCCCCTCCTCGATCCTCCCTGTTGCCGCACGCATGAGCTAGGGCGAAACGCATCTCGCCCAGAGCTCCGCCGTTCGCCGGAAGATTGCACCGCCGTAAGAACGAGCTGAGCCGCACCGCCTACTCCGTTCGACCCCTCTATCTTCCGCGCACCCGTTTGACACTTTGGACTTGCCCAACACGCAGCGGACTGAGAGGAGCGACCCCGCCCGACTTCGCCGGAGCACGCTGCATTTCCGTCGCCACCGTCGCCTGGAGAGGACGAACCAGTCGCCGTTTTCACCACCACCGCATCCGCCACTAGAAGCTGCATCCGTCCGCCACTTCACCTTCGCCTGAGACGCGCCGCCGCCGACGCCCGACCGCCGCCGCCATTCTCCTCTGTTTTGGGTGAGCACACATGCCCGGCCAATCAAGAACCGCCATGTGGCAAGTCGCTACAGGAGCTTCTACAGGAGTTCGCTACAGCGCGCATGCGTTTTCTGTTGCTCTTTCTTTTTCAGTTTTCCAACTAAAAATCAACTAGCTATATCTTTTATTATATAAGTCCAATTTAGGTGATTCTTTTTCCTATGCACTCACAAAAACCAGCACTTTATCACAGTACCAAAATCTCACATGTTTGCACCTTTCAAATTTGAATTTGTTCAAATTTGAATTAAACCTTCCGGAGGCCGTATCTTTCAAACCGTTTATCGGAATCGAGTGTTTCTTTTTGCGTTGTGACCGTAGTGTTATTTAGGTGCTGTTAAGCTTCTTTTGTTGAGTTTTAAAAATGGTTTCTTTCTGTTGGTTTTATTTTGGTTCTATTTGTGTTCCGATGATTGATTTGTTGAATTGTGTGAAACGTGTAGATTATCTGGAGTGCGACACGAGCTATTGTCAGGAGTGTGACTTTCTGAACCAGAACCAAGGCAAGTTACATGTTGATCATCCTTTACCTATTGTTTTCTACGCATGTAGTTATATCACACTATGAATATATGCATGCATAGTGTGACGCCCCTGATTTGACCGTACACTAATCATGCACGCAAATGTGTACGATCAAGATCAGGGACTCACGGGAAGATATCACAACACAACTCTACAACATAAATAAGTCATACAAGCATCATAATACCAGCCAGCGGCCTCGAGGGCTCGAATACAAGTGCTCGATCATAGACGAGTCACCGGAAGCAACATTATCTGAGTACAGACATAAGTTAAACCAGTTTTCCTTAAGAAGGTAGCACAAACTGGGATACAGATCAAAAGAGGCGCAGGCCTCCTGCCTGGGATCCTCCAAAACTACTCCTGGTCGTCGTCAGCGGGCTGCACGTAGTAGTAGGAACCTCCGGTGTAGTAGGAGTCGTCGTCGACGGTGGCTTCTGGCTCCTGGGCTCCAGCATCTGGTTGCGACAACCAGGTAGAAAGGAAAGAGGGAAAAGAGGGAGAAAAGCAACCGTGAGTACTCATCCAAAGTACTCGCAAGCAAGGAGCTACACTACATATGCATGGGCATATGTGTAAAGGGCCATATCGGTGGACTGAACTTCAGAATGCCAGAATAAGAGGGGGATAGCTAATCCTGTCGAAGACTACGCTTCTGGCCACCTCCATCTTGCAGCATGTAGAAGAGAGTAGATGGTAAGTTCACCAAGTAGCATCGCATAGCATAATCCTACCCGGCGATCCCCTCCTCGTCGCCCTGTTAGAGAGCGATCACCGGGCTATATCTGGCACTTGGAAGGGTGTGTTTTATTAAGTATCCAGTTCTAGTTGTCATAAGGTCAAGGTACAACTCCGGGTCATCCTTTTACCGAGGGACACAGCTATTCGAATAGATAAACTTCCCTGCAGGGGTGCACCACATAACCCAACACGCTCGATCCCATTTGGCCGGACACACTTTTCTGGGTCATGCGCGGCCGCGGAAGATCAACACGTTGCAGCCCCACCTAGGCTCAACAGAGAGGTCAGCACGCCGGTCTAAATCCTATGCGCACAGGGGTCTGGGCCCATCGCCCATTGCACACCTGCACATTGCGTACGCGGCCGGAAGCAGACCTAGCCTAGCAGGCGTTCCAGTCCAATCCGGCGCGCGCCGCTCCGTCGCTGACGTCAAGAAGAGCTTCGGCTGATACCACGACGTCGAGTGCCCATAACTATTCCCGCGTAGTTGGTTAGTGCGTATAGACCAAATGGCCAGACTCAGATCAAATGCCAAGATCTCGTTAAGCGTGTTAAGTATCCGTGAACGCCGACCAGGGCCAGGCCCACCTCTCTCCTAGGTGGTCTCAACCTGCCCTGTCGCTCCGCCACAAAGTAACAGTCGGGGGCCATCAGGAACCCAGGCCCACCTCTACCGGGATGGAGCCACCTGTCCTTTCAGCCCCCTCATCAGAATTACTTGCGGGTACTCAACGAGCCGACCCGACTTTAGTCACCACATGTGTCATGTATATAAAGTATATAGTATATACTCGTGATCACCTCCCGAAGTGATCACGACCCAGTAGTATAGCATGGCAGACGGACAAGAGTGTAGGGCCACTGATGGAACACTAGCATCCTATACTAAGCAGTAGGATAGCAGGTAAGGGTAACAACTGTAGTAACAATGACAGGCTATGTAGCAGAATAGGATTAACCGAAAGCAGTAACATGCTACACTCTTCTAATGCAAGCAGTATAGAAAAGAGTAGGCGATATCTGGTGATCAAGGGGGGGGGGCTTGCCTGGTTGCTTTGGCAAGAAGGAGGGGTCGTCAACACCGTAGTCGTACTGGGTAGCAGCGGCGTCGGTCTCGGTGTCTAACGAGAGAAGAGGGGGAAGAAACAATAAATATAATGCAAACATAAGCATGACGATGGAAGACATGTCAATGCGCGGGGCTAGGTGTGCCCTAACGCGGTAGGAGGTGGTACCGGCGAAGGGGGGAAACATCCGGGAAAGTATTCCCGGTGTTTCGCGTTTTCGGACAAATGAACCAGAGGGGGAAAGTTGCGTGTTTGCTATGCTAGGGATGTGTGGCGGACGAACGGGCTGCGTATCCGGATTCGTCTCGTCGTTCTGAGCAACTTTCATGTACAAAGTTTTTCCATCCGAGCTACGGTTCATTTTATATTAATTTAAAAAGGATTTTATATTTTTCTAGAATTAATAGAATTAATTTAATTAGAAAAAGGTAATTATGACGTCAGCATGATGTCAGCAGTCAACGTTGACCATTGATCTGGTCAACCTGACAGGTGGGTCCCACCTGTTAGGGACTGCTTCGCTAATTAACAGTAGTTAATTAGGTTAACTAGTTATTAGGTTAATTAATCTTAATTAGTTAATTTAAACAGAATTAATTAAGTTAATTATTTAATTATTTAATTAATTGATATTTATTTATTATTATTATTTTTAATTCCTTCCTTTTTTATTTAAAACATTCTGGGCATGGGCCCCACATGTCATTGTCATAGGGGGCGGGGCCCAGCTGTCATAGGCCCTAAGGGCCATAGTGGGTTCGGGCGTGCGGTTAACGGGCATAGCCCGAACGGGCGCATGCCCGAGGGGCGCTGGGCACGCACGGCGCACGCCAGCGCCGGTGGCCAGGGCTAGGGGAGGCGGCAGAGGGGTGACCGCGGCGGAGGTCAGGGAGGCGGAGGAGGGCCGCGGCTGCAGGCGGATGCGCCGGCACGCGGTGAGCACGTGGGCGACGCGGGTAGTGGCGAGTGGGACGAACGGGCGAGCGCGAGCACGGGGCTCGACCACAGGGCCGCGCGAGAGCGCGGACGAGCGCGGGCACGGTGCGATGAGGGAGAGACGAGGAGAGGGAGGCGCTCACTAGGGCCGTAGGGTTAAGGGCAATGGGCTCAACGGAGGCCTTCGGGGAGGAGGTCGACGACGCGAGCAGTCCAGCAAGGTGGAGACGAGGAGGCGCGGTCCGTCGAGGAAGGCAGTCCGGCGAGGTGGCGAGGCGGCTCTGGTGACGAGGAGTCGAGGACGACGGGGCGGCTGGCAGAGGTGGCTGGGCGCATGCGGCCAAC
>NC_057802.1:166251735-166258398 GCF_018294505.1 Triticum aestivum
CACGCGGCCAGCGGCGCCCGCGGCGGGGCGACGCGGTTCATGCGCAGGGGCCTGCCAGGGAGTGGAGTGGGGGGGCGGAGCGGTTGGGGGCGGTGGAGGACGGCGACGGGCGGGATCGGGCGTGAGGGGTGCCCCGATCCAGATCGGATCGGGGGAAAGAGAGAGTAGTGGGGGCGAGTGGGGGTTACGGGTTAGGTTTACTGTAGCTTGATTATCCGGCGTCACATATAGGATTAATATATAAATTTTGCTACGCTATTGAGCTATCATCCCGTGTTTTGCAAATCGTGGTAGTTGTAGCTTGCTATGCTTTGTAGACGGGGTGGTTCGTGTATTCATTGAGCTTATGTGAGGACTATAAATAGAACAAATTGAGTAGTAATTAAGGACTTAATTCACCTCTGGGCGGAATTGGGAATGAAGGGTGGTTTCAAGAACATCGTGGTTTATACCCTCTGAATGTAAGTGGACGGCCGCCCAGGCTCAAAAAGATGAGACAGACTTAGTGACTAGTAGCTTCCATGCGCAACCACTAGCTAAATGGGCTCTGGCTTAGTTGAGTAGGTTGTGAGATCCTCGCCCAGGTAAGCTAGCAGATGTAGATATGAGTAGGTGTACCGGCTGCCGGGGGTGGAGGTGACTGCTTCTGAAAGACTTCGTCTCAATCTTCGGGTTGAGTCTAGTGGGTAAAGTGTGCAAAACTCTGCAGAGTATTAAAACTAATCATGATTAGCCGTGCCCCCGGTTATGGGTAATTTTGAGCCACTATGCCATTACAGTTGTTGGATGATCTTGACAGATGTGACACTTAATAAATTTCTTGGGCAACTTAATAAAGGGTAGGTTGGAGTTGATTTTGCCAACTCAACCTTGTGTATATAATTGTAGTAATAAAAGAACTAAATAAAATTTTTACTATTAGGTAGCTATGAGGACAAAATCAGCTTTCTGCAAAAATAAACCCTCAAGCCTTCCTTTTGTTATACTATGCATATACATGTAGGTCTGCTATATTATTACTCCTGTGTAACTTGCCAATACATTCAAAGTATTGACCTATATGGCTGCAATGTCTCATGTTGCAGGATATTCAGACAAAGAGTAAGGTACCGTTAGGGTCGCGAGTCTGCACTCAGCATCGCCAGTGGGCTATGATGGGACTCATCGTTATTTTCTGCTACTTTCCGCTATTTGATTGAATAAAGCTAGCCAAGTGCTATGCAGATTGTTTTATTTTATACATTCTGGATCATACGTTGTAATAAATGATGCACTTGCTATTCTGGTATTCATCTATACTGTGTGTGCTAGCGAGTTTGATCCAGGGACTAGCACAGTAAGCACAGAGACTCAAATCCTTCGAGGTTTGGTCATTACACCCGCATATCTGATTGCCTCGTTTCCGCTAACACAACCGCCTTTGGGCACCGAGACGTCGGCTAAGGGTTGTTTTGTTATTGCGAGAACACCCTGCGTAGCATCTACAAGGGGGCGGAAGTCGACGATGGGCCACTTTCAACTGATAAACGGTCGCAATGGAGCCAAAATAAACATATCATCAGCGTTTGTATTTAACATACGAGGGATGCCTTCCGTAATCATCGTTATAAAGCCATACATATGCATCAATTTGACTTAAGATTTTGGCCAAGCTGGGTTGCCTAGCTCCTGTGCTTACCCCTACATTCCCGATTGTGCGACTAGGTGGTAAAGGGAGCACCTCTGTGATTGTTACTACCGAGTCATCCGAGTTAGTACCTCAGACTGGGTGAAGCCAAAAGCTAGCAATCTTAAAGGATCACATTGGTCGGCAACGACGAAAGTGAAAATTTTGGTTCGCTATAAACCACATAGTCCGGGAACTTTCCCCAAACTAAACCCTCCATATTTTCCTCCCACATTGATCGGAGTTGAGGTTTCATGATCATGATCAGCATGATGACCCAAGGAAAGGAACCGATAGTGGGACTATTTTCTTTGGAAGATGTTTCTTACATTAAACAGTAATATAACATATCTCTCTGCGTACCATTGTTTATAAAACCGTATGACCGGGTTGCCTTGTTTGCCGTAAAACTTTGCCCTTGTAAAGGCTTTATAAAGTAGGACAAACACTCCCCAGCTACTGGCCGAGGAGGTTGAAGCTGATGGTCGGTCAACAAAGTTTTGTACAATGCGGATCTGAGCATTAATGATGTAAAGTACTTGGATACATAGAATCATTACACATAAAAAATTGCGAGTAAAATCCATTTACTGCATTTCATCTTTTAAACCCCTTGGGGCCTACCTTGGCGAGCTCGGATTTCGACAAGCTCTAAGCTCTTTTAAGAGATCATTATTCTCTTTCCGAGAAGTTTGTGTTAAACACAACAAAATTTCCTGTCAAACGGACTTCGATCCTTAATTCGGCCACCCGTGCCCACATTAAGGCTCGGGGGCTACTGGGCTTTGCGCTCATTATTTACAAGCATTAAAGGGGCACATCGATCCCCTGATCTGGTGTTGCCACCCGACCAGTGGCTCGAGGGCTACTGCATTGCCTATTCAATGCAGAAAATTCAAAGTGCTCAGTGTTCGGCATAACTGAACTATGACAAGTACGTCTTCGGAGGACAATAAGTACCATATGGGAATTATCCGGCATCAAGCTGATATATCGCGGCGACTTCTCACGACCCTCTCTCAGGGGCCCGTCCGCCGATCACTATTACCTCTAATATATTACACTGCGTTTCTATTGTTATGTATGCTGCCGAGCTAGGAGTTGATCCTCAGGCCGATTTCACGACCTGAGTCTCAGAAGCTACTAGGATCAGCGGTTTCATATTTTCCTTCAGGTACATCTCGGATTTTAGGCCAACAGACACCTTGAGGGCTACCGGCAATACATGTTGACAGCAAATAAATTTACGCGCATCGGAAATAAAATCCGTAAACAATCAGCCCAAGCCCGAGGTGGTGCATCACCTCGGAAGCAGTCCGGCATAAAGCTCGGATGTAAGTGGCTGGCTCTATAGAGGGCATTTCCGGCATTAAGCTCGGCTAACTTCCTTTAAACTTCTTCAAGCCAAGGTGATCTATGACACCTCGTATACAGTCCGGAGTTGGAGCTCGGATACAGTCCGGCGTTGGTGCTCGGCTGCAAAAGATACGTCGAAATGCAGTCCGGCGTTGGAGCTCGGATGCAAGAGGACACCGCCGCCCGGGAACAACTTCGCACCCGAGGTGGGCGTAAAAATAACAAGGCATTGATAAAAGCCGATAACTTAAAGGGGCTCCTCGGATACCCGATATATAAACCCTTCGGATGTACTTCGGCAATCCTAAATACCGAAGATAAGAAGACTTGTTGAACCAGTTTTCAAGACCGACGACCGAAGATGAAGAACAGTTCGGAAGAATCGAGGAGCGTACCCAACTTGAAGACCGGTTCAGGGGGCTAATGACGGTGTCCTGGACTAGGGGGTACTCACCACGTCGTCTCCCGATCAGTTAGATTGGGCCGAGGACCCCCATGGCCGCATACTCATGGGCCAGTTCAGACAGCCCATGAGGCATACAAGGAGAATTCTACAAGACTTGGTGCCCAAGACAAGGACTCCTCTAAACCCTAGGCCTACGGTGCATATATAAACCGAGGCCAGGCTAGTCAATAGACAATCTCATATTCATTACTACAATCTCGTGGTAGATACATGTACTCTGTACTACACCCATATGAATACAATCAAAAGCAGCATGTGGGGTATTATGTCATCAAGAGAGCCCGAAGCTGGGTAAAACCCCGTGTCCATGTTACCATCGCTCCAAGATGCCTAGCTTAGGACCCCTACTACGAGATACGCCGGATATTGAACCGACAACCTCCACAAGGGTTGATGAGGACATCAATACCATTGTTACACCCACAGCCCCTACTACTACATATACTGGACCAATTACTAGAGCTCGCACACGCCAATTAAATTATCAGGTACTTTCGTTTCTTGGTAATGAATCTAATGTTCTTGAGAATATGATGCTGCCTAAATTGGATACATTTGTTTTTCTTACAAATGAAGGGCCTGGCATGGATAAGAGGGATGAACACTGGAGCAAGACCAAGCATGGAGATGATGGCATGCACAAGGGGAACAAGAACGGAGTTACAAGTGATGATTTCAGGACTTTGAAGCCACCTATCGTGGTATTCTCACGGGGGGGGGGTGTAAATCGACAGATGCCACAAGGGCTTTGTGTGAGGGTAAGACTGCTGCTGATAGGACCGGGAGCGGGTATGCGAGTAGCACGCGCTAGTTTACCCAGGTTCGGGGCTCTCCGGAGAGATAATACCCCTACTCCTGCATGTCTGAGCATATATATCTGGGGTGTACATCGGGCAGTACAAAGCGCTCCTAGAGCTGTATCTGGGGGCAGTGCCATGGGCATCTGCCTCCATATATGTGTGCACCAGGCACGCTTTAGTGGCCGGCCATGAGCATGGCCGTATGTGTGCTTGGGCATGCTTGCCCATGGGAATGGATGGATGGATGGCTAGCTAGCTCTCTTGCTAGCTATCTTGCTTGTTGTGTACGTGAGTCCATCCTCCTCGATGGATGGATGGATGGATGGCTATATATAGTGTGGAGCTAGCTTACTATCTAAGCTATGTGGTGGTATGGGAGCAAGGCATGGTGCATGTCATGCTTGTCCCCTGGGTCACTTCATAAATAGTGCCAGGGGACAAGTGACACTATACATGATGGTGTTGCGGTACGGTTGTCTTGTCCGCGGTATGGCCATCTCGTCGGGGTCTTGTCGATGCCGGGTCGGACTGCAGTCGGCAGCCGGGTAGTCGGTGCAGTCGGTCAGCTGGCAGCCGGCCGGGTGGAGCAGTCGGACGGGGAGCCGGCAGGAGCGGCCGGGCAGTCGGACTGAGGGGCTTTGCTAGCCCCAATGTCTTGAAATATTGTCTCGCCGTCTTCGGGATACCCGTGTCCACTTACTCCGACAGTAGCCCCCAAGCCTCCGGGCAACTTGGCAAAGTCGGGCGGAGGTTTTTTCGCGAGTGTTCATGGAAATGATCATGCAAAAGACAAAGTTAGTCCATGCAGATATATCAAATGATTGCTTTTTAGCACTGCAAGTTTTATGCGGAGAGTGCCGACTCGGTTTCGTCCGAGCCCCCTTCAATCTTTTTCATGTTCCCTCCGCTCTTTGGCTTGTGCTCTCGCTTGCCGGACAGCCGCTCTGCGGTCTGTGGCTGAGAGTGGGCCGCGGAGTGGAGTGTACAATACTCAGACTCTGGGAGCGAATTTAACCGAGTAGATACTCATAAAGAAAACGGTCGGGTCGCCCGAAGCGTTTTTCTTCCCGGACGTTTTTCGCGTGGGTGGCCTTCAGCTTTCACTCTTGCCAGTCGGACAGGCGCTCTGCGGTCTGTGACTAAGAGTGGGCTTTTCATACCGCGCACGCTACTAAGCCGTCCGCGGGAACTAACGTCTCAGGCCAAGCGGCCAGCCCCCGGGCCAACTCTGGCTGGCGCCGGGGCGAACAGTGATGCAACTGTAATGAAATGCGGAGATAGCCCCCGAGCATCGCTCGAGGTTATCCGTGCTCTCGCGGTGAAAAAATCTGCGGGTGAGGAGCTCACATTGGTTTTCGTGTAGCCGAGGCGGAGTTTGCCGAAGAGAGCCGGCGCACCCGCTGGGTGTAGCCTTCGAGCCCTGATGTCTCGAAGGAGGGTCCCGGCCGGTCAGGCTCGACCGGCCAGGCGGCGAGGCGTTTTGCAGCGCCCTTTTTCTTCTTCTGCCGGCTGCTGGCAACCGGACAAAACTCTTCTCTTGTCTCCGTGGGGGCGCGCCAGCGCACCCACTGGGTGTAGCCCCCGAGATTTGGGCCGACTGCTGAGCAGTCGGGCCGGATCTTCCGGCAACGACTTTGTCTTCTTTCCTCGCGGGGGCGCGTCAGCGCACCCGCTGGGTGTAGCCCCCGAGATTCGGGCCGACTGCTGAGCAGTCGGGCCGGATCTCCCGGCGACTACTTTGTCTTCTCTCCTCGCGGGGGCGCGTCAGCGCACCCGCTGGGTGTAGCCCCCGAGATTCGGACCGACTACTGAGCAGTCGGGCCGGATCTCCCGGCGACTACTCTGTCTTCTCTCCTCCCGGGGGCGCGTCAGCGCACCCGCTGGGTGTAGCCCCCGAGATTCGGGCTGACTGCTGAGCAGTCGGGCCGGATCTCCCGGCGACTACTCTGTCTTCTCTCCTCGCGGGGGCGCGTCAGCGCACCCGCTGGGTGTAGCCCCCGAGATTCGGGCCGACTGCTGAGCAGTCGGGCCGGATCTCCCGGCGACTACTTGGTCTTCTCTCCTCGCGGGGGCGCGTCATCGCACCCGCCGGGTGCGCCGTCGGAGCAGGAGGCAGACCAGCCGGCTTGGCACTGCCGACAGCGCAGATCACAAGTGACCATCCGAGTGGCGAAGCAGGCGGACGAATCATCCGGACGGGTGTTTCTCTTCTTCTCTTTGTCCCAGCCGACTCCTTTCTCTCTCTCTCCTCCCTTTTTTTCGGGGAGCCGGCTTGGCACTTGGCCATTGACTTTTCTTCTTTCTCTTTTGCTCCAGCCGGCAGAGGAGCTCGCACGGCGCGGTCCGCACGGGCGTGGCCCGCCGGCTGCGGGAGG
>NC_057802.1:166258973-166274749 GCF_018294505.1 Triticum aestivum
GGAGCGACGTGGCCGACCGAAGCGAGGCGACGCGGCGCACACGCGGACGGACTGCCAGCGCTGCAACGGTGGTACTGACGAAGGCGGCGAGGCCGACGACGGGGACGCGCCGTCCCGCGCGGCCGCTCCGGGGGCGGGTCGAAGTCGAGCCCCCGAGCGCTACCGGAGAGACGGCGCGACGTCGCGGCGGTGATGGCGAAGATGGTCCCGACGGCGAGGATGCGCCGCCCCTCGCGGCCATTCCGAGGGCGAGTCGATATCGAGCCCTCGACCGCTATCGGAGGGACGGCGCGACGCCGCGGTGGTGGTGGTGAAGATGGTCCCGCCCGGACTGCGAAACCAGCAGCAGCGCGGTAGCATAGATAGTACCGCCCCACGGTGGGCGCCAACTGTCGTGGTATTCTCACGGGGGGGTGTAAATCGACAGATGCCACAAGGGCTTTGTGTGAGGGTAAGACTGCTGCTGATAGGACTGGGAGCGGGTATGCGAGTAGCACGCGCTAGTTTACCCAGGTTCGAGGCTCTCCGGAGAGATAATACCCCTACTCCTGCATGTCTGAGCATATATATCTGGGGTGTACATCGGGCAGTACAAAGCGCTCCTAGAGCTGTATCTGGGGGCAGTGCCATGGGCATCTGCCTCCATATATGTGTGCACCAGGCACGCTTTAGTGGCCGGCCATGAGCATGGCCGTATGTGTGCTTGGGCATGCTTGCCCGTGGGAATGGATGGATGGATGGCTAGCTAGCTCTCTTGCTAGCTAGCTAGCTTGTTGTGTACGTGAGTCCATCCTCCTCGATGGATGGATGGATGGATGGCTATATATAGTGTGGAGCTAGCTTACTATCTAAGCTATGTGGTGGTATGGGAGCAAGGCATGGTGCATGTCATGCTTGTCCCCTGGGTCACTTCATAAATAGTGCCAGGGGACAAGTGACACTATACATGATGGTGTTGCGGTATGGTTGTCTTGTCCGCGGTATGGCCGTCTCGTCGGGGTCTTGTCGATGCCGGGTCGGACTGCAGTCGGCAGCCGGCTAGTCGGTGCAGTCGGTCAGCTGGCAGCCGGCCGGGTGGAGCAGTCGGACGGGGAGCCGGCAGGAGCGGCCGGGCAATCGGACTGAGGGGCTTTGCTAGCCCCGATGTCTTGAAATATTGTCTCGCCGTCTTCGGGATACCCGTGTCCACTTACTCCGACACCACCATAATGAGTCATGAAGCCTTGGACGAAATATACAAGATGCCACTTCATAAATTTCGTCCAGAGGCTATTATAGGTGATGCCTCACCTTATTATTGGGCCAGGCCCTTGTAATTTCGAAATACTTGAGTATAGGCTATTTTTAGAGTCCGTATGTGTGGGGAAACAAGAGATAGGGTTGGTTTCGGACCCCTCCCCCAGGGGCCACGAAATTCCCCTCCTCTTCCTCCATATATACAGCCCTTAGGGCACCGTTTAGACTTTGGGTTTTGTTTACATCAAAACTTCGCCATAGCTGCAACTTCGCATACTTCATTTGTGTTCAACGACCAGACAAAGGCGTCACAAAACCCCACCTTCATTAATACAGCTTTCCTCTTATATTCGCAATATCCAGATTACAATCTCAGTTTCTTGCTTGTTCTTCATTTGCACGCAGGAAACAGACCCTCGTGGTCAGGTTGATCATGCTCCGGCGTGGTCAATAACCTCTCGGAGTTGGTTTAGCGATTGCTAAGGCACGACGTCCTCGCACGTTCGTAGTCGGATCGTGAAAGTCTACTCCTCCGAAACGATAATCACCATCTCATCGAAAGACGGGACACCTTTGCCTCTATCAAGTGGTATCAGATTTCTGGTTGGTCAGTGAGATTTTACAGTTTTTCGTAGTTTCGATCGAGTCTGTTCTTCATACCTACAGTCCACGAAAAAGCCACAAAAAAATTAGGGTTAGTTCATCATATCCGAACCAATCTGAGCCTTTGCATAATCTTTTTAGGGTTTTTGCTTTGTTGAATTTGCTTTTGCATCATCGTGTCAAGTTGCTGGTCTTAGAGTCTACTCTATTAGAGTTTTGAGTTCTGGTCATAAGTTGTCACGCCGCTGCCGCACCATCATCATCACCCCTACCATCTACCACCACTGCTCTGAATCCGTATCCATATACCACCACCAATCCGTATCCATATACCACCACCGATCCGTATCCATATACCACCACCGCTGCCATATCGTACCACCATATATCCACCACCAATCCGAGTTCTTTTCATATTAGGTTTGTTTTCGAGATCCATCTATTTTCCATTTCGTGCTTCCTTGCCTGAGTAGGTCTCGAAAAAAAAGCAGTCTGGAGACTCCCGGGCAGTTTTTAGGCCAAAATTTCGGCGACCAAAAATATTTTTTCCCTATCCTATTTTTAGGCTTTTCTGAGTCTTTTGAGCCACGTGCCATCATAGTGCTTTTTTGTCGCACTTTTTCGTCGTCGCTGTCCTGATTTCCGAAAAAATAGTCAGAAAAATTTCATGCCCATCCTGTCATTTTGACCTGGGAAGAGTTTTGAGACATTCGCCATTATAGTGATTTTTCGCAAAAAAAAGAGGAGCGAAAAAAATAGAGCGCCAAAAAAAACAGGGCGAAAAAAAAATCCAGAGTGTGCTTTTCCCTTGTTTACGTGCAGCGCCATGATTTTGTTAGTGTTCTAGGCTCGCGTCTCTAGCACGGTCTAGCGTAGGACAGCACAGTACCGTTGTTGAGCGTTTATTCAACTTTGCATCTCTAAATTGATTATTGCTGACCCTTTTTGCTACCATAAGCCTTCCCACCTCCACATACATCTACATCGTGCGTTTGACTCTCCCTGGTAATCGCTCTATCCAAGCTTTGAGAGTTTTGACTACATCGGTTGCCGATCACCGCCTGCTGCTGGGTAAGAACTGGTAAGAATTTGAGATTTGCTTGACGGATTTGTGACACCCACCACCACCACCACTTGTTAGTACTCTGTAGGATCATATTTTTGTGTGTTTCTATTGCTGCTAACCATGCCAGGATCACAAGCCGACGAGATTGACTGGGAGAACTTAACGAACAAGGAGCTTCGTGATAAGTTTCAGCAAATGATGACTGAACAGGTGCAAGATGTGCTGAACAATTTTGAAGAGGCCATGGAGAAGATCACTGGCCTTGAGAAGACGTTCGGAACAAAGCTCGATAACAGATTTAATGAACTTCTTGCGCGTCTTCCACCACCGGCTGCACCTGCCGCACCTTTGCAACAACAACAACTACTACTACTACTACTACCACCTCCACGTCGCGAAACAGCCCTCCGCCGAGCGAGCCGTGTCCCTCTTCAGCCTCGCCAAACTGTTGGTGCTACTATTGATAATTCTGTGGCTCCTGCTGCTGATGGGGAGGAGGATGATTATGCGAGAGATTACGAGGATGAGGTTGATCAAAATCAGAACTACGTACAACCACCAGGTCGTCCACATGCAAATAATCACAATGGTAGGGCTCTCCCACAGGTACGAGATCATGACCATCTCCCTAAACTGAAATTGAATATTTCACCATTTGAGGGTAGATATGTTCCTGATATATATCTTACTTGGGAGTTAGAAACTGAACAACGATTTACATGTTTCCAATATCCTAAGGAGAGACGTGTTCCTGCTGCTGTTTGTGCTTTCACTAGCTTTGCATGTGTTTGGTGGTCTGAACATTGTATATTATATCCTATTCCAGCTACTTGGGCTGCTTTGAAAACCGCTATGCGTACTCATTGGGTTCCACCATATTATCAACGTGAATTAATTCAAAAATTGCAGCGTTTAAGACAAGGCAAAAATTCTGTAGAAGAATATTATCAGGAATTACAAACTGGCATGATTAGATGTGGTATTGTTGAGGAGAATGAAGCTATGCTTGCACGTTTTATGGGTGGATTAAATAGAGAGATTCAGACCATTCTAGAGTATAAGGAGTATAATAATATCACTCATTCATTCCATCTTGCTTGTAAAGCTAAACGTGAAGTGCAGGATCGAGAGGCATTGGCGCGAACTAACTTTTCTGCAGGTCGACCTTCATCATGGACACCACGTGCATCCTCTACTTCCACTGCACCATCACCTCCATCAGGTGCCACCTCCAGCCGTGATACAAGAAAGTAGGCACAACCACCACTCTCTGCCAAGAGCACACCTGCCGGGCTTGCGCAGAGCTCTTCTTCTTCCATGGCGTCAACAGGGCACACAAGTGATATTATTTGTCGTCGTTGTAAGGGAAGAGGACATTTTGTGAGAGAATGCAAATCTCAGCGTGTGATGATTGCTACTGAGGATGGTGGGTATGAGTCCGCTAGTGACTATGATGAGGAGACTTTGGCACTTATTACACATGAAGAACACGGTGGAGATGATTCTGATCATGAGACGCAATACATGGCTGCTGAAGATGCTGACAGGTATGAATGTTTAGTTGCTCAACGTGTTTTGAGTGTGCAGGTTACACAAGTTGAGCAAAATCAGAGGCATAATTTGTTCCATACAAAGGGAGTTGTGAGGGAACGTTCTATTCGCGTCATCATAGATGGTGGGAGTTGCAACAACTTGGCTAGCATGGAGATGGTGGAGAAGCTATCTCTCACCACAAGACCACATCCACATCCTTACTACATCCAATGGTTCAACAACAGCGGCAAGGTTAAGGTAACACGTACTGTTCGTGTGTATTTTAGTATCTCTACATATGCTGATTATGTTGATTGTGATGTGGTACCAATACAAGCATGTTCCTTATTACTTGGTAGACCATGGCAATTTAATAAAAAATCTGTACACCATGGTAGAAACAATCAGTATACCCTTGTTCATAAGGATAAAAATATTACTTTGCTTCCTATGACTCATGATTCCATTTTGAAAGATGATATTAATAGAGCTAATAAAGCAAAACAGGAGAAAAATAAGACTGAAAATCAGATTGTGGCAAAAGAATTTGAGCAACAAATGAAGCCTAATAGTAAACCATCTAGTGTTGCTTTTGAAATTAAATTGAAAAGTGCATGTTTACTTGCCACTAAGTCTGATATTGATGAGCTAGATTTTAGCAAATCTGTTTGCTATGCTTTTGTGTGCAAAGAGGCATTATTTTCATTCGAGGACGTGCCGTCCTCTTTGCCCCCTGCTGTCACTAACATTTTGCAGGAGTTCGCTGACGTCTTCCCACAAGACGTGCCACCGGGATTACCACCTATTCGAGGGATTGAGCATCAAATTGACTTAATTCCCCGGTGCATCGCTACCCAACCGTGCACCATACCGTACCAATCCAGAGGAGACGAAGGAGATTATGCGTCAAGTACAGGAGCTGCTCGACAAAGGTTATATATGTGAATCTCTTAGTCCTTGTGTTGTTCCTATTATACTAGTGCCTAAAAAGGATGGTACGTCGCATATGTGTGTTGATTGTAGAGGCATTAATAATATTACTATTCGTTATCTTCATCCTATTCCTAGGCTAGATGATATGCTTGATGAATTGAGTGGCTCTACAATATTCTCCAAAGTTGATTTGCGTAGTGGATACCATCAAATTCGTATGAAATTGGGAGATGAATGGAAAACAGCATTCAAAACTAAGTTTGGTTTATATGAGTGGTTAGTCATGCCTTTTGGGTTAACTAATGCACCTAGTACTTTCATGAGACTAATGAACGAAGTTTTACGTGCTTTCATTGGACGATTTGTGGTAGTCTATTTTGATCATATACTGATTTAAATCAAATCTTTGGAAGAACATTTGGAACGTTTACGTGCTGTTTTTATTGCTCTATGTGATGCACGTTTGTTTGGTAACCTTGGGAAGTGCACCTTTTGCACTGACCGAGTATCTTTTCTTGGCTATGTTGTTACTCCACAGGGAATTGAAGTTGATAAAGCCAAGATTGAAGCTATTGAAAGTTGGCCGCAGCCCAAAACGGTCACACAAGTGAGGAGTTTTCTTGGACTCGCTGGTTTCTATAGGCGTTTTGTGAGAGATTTTATCACCATTGCTGCACCTCTCAATGAGCTTACAAAGAAGCATGTGCCTTTTGTTTGGGGTACCGCACAGGAAGAAGCCTTCACGGTATTGAAAGATAAGTTGACACATGCTCCTTTACTCCAACTTCCTGATTTTAATAAGACTTTTGAGCTTGAATGTGATGCTAGTGGAATTGGATTAGGAGGCGTGTTATTACAAGATGGCAAACCTATTGCATACTTTTCTGAAAAATTGAGTGGGCCTAGTCTGAACTATTCTACTTATGATAAAGAATTATATGCTCTTGTTCGGACCGTAGAAACATGGGAACATTATTTATGGCCCAAAGAATTTGTTATACATTTTGATCATGAATCTTTGAAACACATTAAAAGTCAAGCAAAATTGAACCGTAGACATGCTAAATGGGTTGAATTCATTGAGACTTTCCCTTATGTCATTAAACACAAGAAGGGTAAAGAAAATGTTATTGCTGATGCATTGTCTCGTCGTTATACTATGCTTTCAAAACTTGACTTTAAAATATTTGGTTTGGAGACCATCAAAGATCAATATGTGCATGATGCTGAATTTAAAGATGTATTGCAGAATTGTAAAGAAGGTAGAACATGGAACAAGTTCGTCGTTAAGGATGGATTTTTGTTTCGTGCTAACAAGCTATGCATTCTAGCTAGCTCTGTTCATCTTTTGTTGTTGCAGGAGGCACATGGATGAGGACTAATGGGGCACTTTGGCGTGAAGAAGACAGAGGATATACTTGCTACAAATTTCTTTTGGCCAAAGATGAGACGGGATGTTGAGCGTTTTGTTGCTCGCTGCACTACATGTCAAAAAGCTAAGTCACGACTCAATCCTCATGGTTTATATATGCCTTTGCCTGTACCTAATGTTCCTTGGGAGGATATATCTATGGACTTTGTTTTAGGTTTACCTCGAACAAAGAAGGGGAGGGATAGTATATTTGTTGTCGTGGATAGGTTCTCGAAAATGGCACACTTTCTACCATGTCATAAAAGCGATGATGCTGTTAATGTTGCTAATTTGTTCTTTCGTGAAATTATTCGCTTGCATGGTGTGCCAAATACTATTGTTTCAGATCGTGATACTAAATTTCTTAGCCACTTTTGGAGATGTTTATGGGCTAAGTTGGGGACTAAACTGCTTTTTAGTACTACTTGTCACCCCCAAACTGATGGTCAAACTGAAGTAGTCAATAGAACACTGTCTACTATGCTTAGGGCTGTTTTGAAGAATAATAAGAAAATGTGGGAAGAATGCTTGCCTCATATTGAATTTGCTTATAATCGTTCGTTGCATTCTATTACTAAGATATGCCTTTTTGAAATTGTGTATGGTTTCCTACCTCGTGCTCCCATTGATTTGTTGCCTCTTCCATCTTCGGAGAAGGTTAATTTTGATGCTAAACAGCGTGCTGAATTGATCTTAAAAATACATGAGTTAACTAAAGAAAACATTGAGCGTATGATTGCTAAATATAAACTTGCTGGAGATAAGGGTAGAAAACATGTTGTCTTTGCACGTGGAGATCTTGTTTGGTTACATTTGCGTAAGGATAGGTTTCCTAATTTGTGCAAATCAAAGCTAATGCCACATGATGATGGTCCTTTTAAGGTGTTAGAGAAAATAAATGATAATGCATATAAACTTGAGCTGCATGCAGATTTGGGGTTAGTCCCACTTTTAACATTGCAGATTTGAAGCCTTATTTGGGTGAGGAAGATGAGCTTCCGTCGAGGATGATTTCATTTCAAGAAGGGGAGGATGATGAGGACATCAATACCATTGTTACACCCATAGCCCCTACTACTACATATACTGGACCAATTACTAGAGCTCGTGCACGCCAATTAAATTATCAGTACTTTCGTTTCTTGGTAATGATTCTAATGTTCATGAGAATATGATGCTGCCTAAATTGGATACATTTGTTTTGCTTACAAATGAAGGGCCTGGCATGGATAAGAGGGATGAACACTGGAGCAAGACCAAGCATGGAGATGATGGCATGCACAAGGGGAACAAGAACGGAGTTACAAGTGATGATTTCAGGACTTTTAAGCCACCATAATGAGTCATGAAGCCTTGGACGAAATATACAAGATGCCACTTCATAAATTTTGTCCAGAGGCTATTATAGGTGCTGCGTCACCTTATTATTGGGCCAGGCCCATGTAATTTCGAAATACTTGAGTATAGGCTGTTTTTAGAGTCCGTATGTGTGGGGAAACAAGAGATAGGGTTGGTTTCGGACCCCTCCCCCAGGGGCCACAAAATTCCCCTCCTCTTCCTCCATATATACAGCCCTTAGGGCACCGTTTAGACTTTGGGTTTTGTTTAGATCAAAAGTTCGCCATAGCTGCAACTTCACGTACTTCGTTTGTGTTCGACGACCAGACAAAGGCGTCAGAGAACCCCACCTTCATTAATAATGTTTTCCTCTTATATTTTCAATATCCAGATTGCAATCTCAGTTTCTTGCTTGTTCTTCGTTTGCACGTAGGAAATAGACCCTCGTGGTCAGGTTGATCGAGCTCCGGCGTGGTCAATAACCTCTCGGAGTTGGTTTAGCGATTGCTAAGCGCGACGTCCTCGCACGTTCGTAGTCGGATCATGAAAGTCTACTCCTCTAAAACGATAATCACCATCTCATCGAAAGACGGGACACCTTTGCCTCTATCAAGTGGTATCAGATTTTCAGGTTGCTCGGTGAGATTTTACAGTTTTTCATAGTTTAGATCGAGTCTGTTCTTCATACCTACAGTCCACGAAAAAGCCACAAAAAATAGGGTTAGTTCATCATATCCGAACCAATCTGAGCCTTTGCATAATCTTTTTAGGGTTTTTGTTTTGTTGAATTTGCCGTTGCATCGTCGTGTCAAGTTGCTAGTCTTAGAGTCTAGTCTTTTAGAGTTTTGAGTTCGGGTCATAAGTTGTCACGCCGCCGCCGCACCATCATCATCGCCCCTGCCATCTACCACCACCGCTCTGAATCTGTATCCATATACCACCACCAATCTGTATCCATATACCACCACCGATCTGTATCCATATACCACCATCGCTACCATATACCACCACCGCTGCCATATCGTACCACCATATATCCACCACCAATCTGAGTTCTTTTCATATTAGGTTTGTTTTCGAGATCCATATATTTTCCGTTTCGTGTTTCCTTGTCTGAGTAGGTCTAAAAAAAAGGAGTCTGGAGACCCCCGGACAGTTTTTAGGCCAAAATTTCAGCGACCAAAAATATGTTTTCCCTATCCTATTTTTAGGCTTTTCTGAGTCTTTTGAGCCATGTGCCATCATAGTGATTTTTTGTCGCACTTTTTCGTCGTCGCTGTCCTGATTTCCGAAAAAAAATAGTCAAAAATATTTCGTGCCCATCCTGTCATTTTGACCTGGGAAGAGTTTTGAGACATTCGCCATTATAGTGATTTTTAACAAAAAAAAAGAGGAGCGAAAAAAATAGAGCGCCAGAAAAAAATCCAGAGTGTGCTTTTCCCTTGTTTACGTGCAGCGCCGTGATTTTCTTAGTGTTCTAGGCTCGCGTCTCTAGCACGGTCTAGCCTAGGACCAGCACAGTACCGTCATTGAGCGTTTATTCAACTTTGCATCTCTAAATTGATTATTGCTGACCCTTTTTGCTACCATAAGCCTTCCCAGCTCCACATACATCTACATCGTGCGTTTGACTCTCCCTGGTAATCGCTCTATCCAAGCTTTGAGAGTTTTGACTACATCGGTTGCCGATCACCGCCTGCTGCTGGGTAAGAACTGGTAAGAATTTGAGATTTGCTTGACGGATTTGTGACACCCACCACCACCACCACTTGTTAGTACTCTATAGGATCATATTCTTGTGTGTTTCTATTGCTGCTAACCATGCCAGGATCACAAGCCGTCGAGATTGACTGGGAGAACTTAACGAACAAGGAGCTTCATGATAAGTTTCAGCAAATGATGACTGAACAGGTGCAAGATGTGCTGAACAATTTTGAAGAGGCCATGGAGAAGATCAGTGGCCTTGAGAAGACGTTCGAAACAAAGCTCGATAACAGATTTAATGAACTTCTTGCGCGTCTTCCACCACCGGCTGCACCTGCCGCACCTGTGCAACAACAACAACAACAACAACAACAACAACAACAACAACAACAACAACAACAACAACAACAACAACAACAACAACAACAACAACAACAACAACAACAACAACAACAACAACAACAACAACAACAACAACAATAACAACAACGACGACAACAACTACCTCCACGCCGCGAAACAGCCCTCCGCCGAGCGAGCCGTGTCCCTCTTCAGCCGGGCCAAACTGTTGGTGCTACTGTTGATAATTCTGTGGCTCCTGCTGCTAATGGGGAGGAGGATGATTATGCGGAAGATTACGAGGATGAGGTTGATCAAAATCAGAACTACGTGCAACCACCAGCACCACAACCACCAAGTCGTCCACATGCAAATAATCACAATGGTAGGGCTCTCCCTCGGGTACGAGATCATGACCATCTCCCTAAACTGAAATTGAATATTCCATCATTTGAGGGTAGATATGTTCCTGATATATATCTTACTTGGAAGTTAGAAACTGAATAACGATTTACATGTTTACAATATCCTGAGGAGAGACGTGTTCCTGCTGCTGTTTGTGCTTTCACTAGCTTTGCATGTGTTTGGTGGTCTGAACATTGTAGATTATATCCTATTCCAGCTACTTGGGCTGCTTTGAAAACTGCTATGCGTACTTGTTGGGTTCCACCATATTATCAACGTGAATTAATTAAAAAATTGCAGCGTTTAAGACAAGAAAAAAATTCTGTAGAAGAATATTATCAGGAATTACAAATTGGCATGATTAGATGAGGTATTGTTGAGGAGAATGAAGCTATGCTTGCACGTTTTATGGGTGGATTAAATAGAGAGATTCAGACCATTCTAGAGTATAAGGAGTATAATAATATCACTCGTTTATTCCATCTTGCTTGTAAAGCTGAATGTGAAGTGCAGGATCGAGAGGCATTGGCGCGAACTAACTTTTCTACAGGTCGACCTTCATCATGGACACCACGTGCATCCTCTACTTCCACTGCACCATCACCTCCATCAGGTGCCACCTCCAGCCGTGATACAAGAAAGCAGGCACAACCACCACTCTCTGCCAAGAGCACACCTGTCGGGCTTGCGCAGAGCTCTTCTTCTTCCATGGCATCAATAGAGCACACAAGTGATATTATTTGTCGTCGTTGTAAGGGAAGAGGACATTTTGCGAGAGAATGCAAATCTCAGCGTGTGATGATTGCTACTGAGGATGGTGGGTATGAGTCCGCTAGTGACTATGATGAGGAGACTTTGGCTCTTATTACACATGAAGAACACGGTGGAGATGATTCTGATCATGAGACGCAATACATGGTTGCTGAAGATGCTGACAGGTATGAATGTTTAGTTGCTCAACGTGTTTTGCTTGTGCAGGTTACACAAGCTGAGCAAAATCAGAGGCATAATTTGTTCCATACAAAGGGAGTTGTGAGGGAACGTTCTATTCGCGTCATCATAGATGGTGGGAGCTGCAACAACTTGGCTAGCATGGAGATGGTGGAGAAGCTATCTCTCACCACAAGACCACATCCACATCCTTACTACATCCAATGGTTCAACAACAGCGGCAATGTTAAGGTAACACGTACTGTTCGTGTGCATTTTAGTATCTCTACATATGTTGATTATGTTGATTGTGATGTGGTACCTATGCAAGCATGTTCCTTATTACTTGGTAGACCATGGCAATTTGATAAAAAAATATGTACACCATGGTAGAAACAATCAGTATACACTTGTTCATAAGGATAAAAATATTACTTTGCTTCCTATGACTCCTGATTCCATTTTCAAAGATGATATTAATAGAGCTAATAAAGCAAAACAAGAGAAAAATAAAGAGTGAAAATCAGATTGTGGCAAAAGAATTTGAGCAACAAATGAAGCCTAATAGTAAACCATCTAGTGTTGCTTCTGAAATTAAATTGAAAAGTGCATGTTTACTTGCTACCAAATGTGATATTGATGAGCTAGATTTTAGCAAATCTGTTTGCTATGCTTTTGTGTGCAAAGAGGCATTATTTTCACTCGAGGACGTGCCTTCCTCTTTGCCCCCTGTTGTCACTAACATTTTGCAGGAGTTCGCTGACGTCTTCCCACAAGACGTGCCACCGGGATTACCACCTATTCGAGGGATTGAGCATCAAATTGACTTAATTCCTGGAGCATCGCTACCCAACCGTGCACCATACCGTACCAATCCAGAGGAGACAAAGGAGATTATGCGTCAAGTACAGGAGCTGCTCGACAAAGGTTATATACGCGAATCTCTTAGTCCTTATGTTGTTCCTATTATACTAGTGCCTGAAAAGGATGGTACGTCGCGTATGTGTGTTGATTGTAGAGGCATTAATAATATTACTATTCGTTATCTTCATCCTATTCCTAGGCTAGATGATATGCTTGATGAATTGAGTGGCTCTACAATATTCTCCAAAGTTGATTTGCGTAGTGGATACCATCAAATTCGTATGAAATTGGGAGATGAATGGAAAACAGCATTTAAAACTAAGTTTGGTTTATATGAGTGGTTAGTCATGCCTTTTGGGTTAACTAATGCACCTAGTACTTTCATGAGACTAATGAACAAAGTTTTACGTGCTTTCATTGGATGATTTGTGGTAGTCTATTTTGATGATATACAAATTTATAGCAAATCTTTGGAAGAACATTTGGAACATTCACGTGCTGTTTTTATTGCTCTACGTGATGCACGTTTGTTTGGTAACCTTGGGAAGTGCACCTTTTGCACCGACCGAGTATCTTTTCTTGGTTATGTTGTTACTCCACAGGGAATTGAAGTTGATAAAGCCAAGATTGAAGCTATTGAGAGTTGGCCGCAGCCCAAAATGGTCCCACAAGTGAGGAGTTTTCTTGGACTCGCTGGTTTCTATAGGCGTTTTGTGAGAGATTTTAGCACCATTGCTGCACCTCTCAATGAGCTTACAAAGAAGGATGTGCCTTTCGTTTGGGGTACCGCACAGGAAGAAGCCTTCACGGTATTGAAAGATAAGTTGACACATGCTCCTTTACTCCAACTTCCTGATTTTAATAAGACTTTTGAGCTTGAATGTGATGCTAGTGGAATTGGATTACGAGGTGTGTTATTACAAGATGGCAAACCTGTTGCATACTTTTCTGAAAAATTGAGTGGGCCTAGTCTGAACTATTCTACTTATGATAGAGAATTATGTGCTCTTGTTCGGACTGTAGAAACATGGCAACATTATTTATGGCCCAAAGAATTTGTTATACATTCTGATCATGAATCTTAGAAACACATTAACAGTCAAGCAAAACTAAACCATAGACATGCTAAATGGGTTGAATTCATTGAGACTTTCCCTTATGTCATTAAACACAAGAAGGGTAAAAAATGTTATTGCTGATGCATTGTCTCATCGTTTTACTATGCTTTCACAACTTGACTTTAAAATATTTGGTTTGGAGACCATCAAAGGTCAATATGTGCATGATGCTGAATTTAAAGATGTATTGCAGAATTGTAAATAAGGTAGAACATGGAACAAGTTCGTCGTTAACGATGGATTTGTGTTTCATGCTAACAAGCTATGCATTCCAGCTAGCTCCGATCGTCTTTTGTTGTTGCAGGAGGCGCATGGAGGAGGACTAATGGGGCACTTTGGCGTGAAGAAGACAGAGGATATACTTGCTACACATTTCTTTTGGCCAAAGATGAGACGGGATGTTGAGCGTTTTGTTGCTCGCTGCACTACATGTCAAAAAGCTAAGTCACGACTCAATCCTCATGGTTTATATATGCCTTTGCCTGTACCTAGTGTTCCTTGGGAGGATATATCTATGGACTTTGTTTTAGGTTTACCTCGAACAAAGAAGGGGAGGGATAGCATATTTGTTGTCGTGGATAGGTTCTCGAAAATGGCACACTTTATACCATGTCATAAAAGCGATGATGCTGTTAATGTTGCTAATTTGTTCTTTCGTGAAATTATTCGCTTGCATGGTGTGCCAAATACTATTGTTTCAGATCGTGATACTAAATTTCTTAGTCACTTTTGGAGATGTTTATGGGCTAAGTTGGGGACTAAACTGATTTTTAGTACTACTTATCACCCCCCAAACTGATGGTCAAACTGAAGTAGTCAATAGAACATTATCTACTATGCTTAGGGCTGTTTTGAAGAATAATAAGAAAATGTGGGAAGAATGCTTGCCTCATATTGAATTTGCTTATAATCGTTCGTTGCATTCTACTACTAAGATGTGCCCTTTTGAAATTGTGTATGGTTTCCTACCTCGTGCAGCCATTGATTTGTTGCCTCTTCCATCTTCGGAGAAGGTTAATTTTGATGCTAAACAACATGCTGAATTGATCTTAAAAATACATGAGTTAACTAAAGAAAACATTGAGCGTATGATTGCTAAATATAAACTTGCTAGAGATAAGGGTAGAAAACATGTTGTCTTTGCACCTGGAGATCTTGTTTGGTTACATTTGTGTAAGGATAGGTTTCCTAATTTGTGCAAATTAAAGCTAATGCCACGTGTTGATGGTCCTTTTAAGGTGTTAGAGAAAATAAATGATAATGCATATAAACTTGAGCTTCCTGTAGATTTTGGGGTTAGTCCCACTTTTAACATTGCAGATTTGAAGCCTTATTTGGGTGAGGAAGATGAGCTTCCGTCGAGGACGACTTCATTTCAAGAAGGGGAGGATGATGAGGACATCAATACCATTGTTACACCCACAGCCCCTACTACTACATATACTGGACCAATTACTAGAGCTCGCACACGGCAATTAAATTATCAGGTACTTTCGTTTCTTGGTAATGATTCTAATGTTCATGAGAATATGATGCTGCCTAAATTGGATACATTTGTTTTGCTTACAAATGAAGGGCCTGGCATGGATAAGAGGATGAACACTGGAGCAAGACCAAGCATGGAGATGATGGCATGCACAAGGGGAACAAGAACGGAGTTACAAGTGATGATTTCAGGACTTTTAAGCCACCATAATGAGTCATGAAGCCTTGGACGAAATATACAAGATGCCACTTCATAAATTTTGTCCAGAGGCTATTATAGGTGCTGCGTCACCTTATTATTGGGCCAGGCCCATGTAATTTCGAAATACTTGAGTATAGGCTGTTTTTAGAGTCCGTATGTGTGGGGAAACAAGAGATAGGGTTGGTTTCAGACCCCTCCCCCTGGGGCCACGAAATTCGCCTCCTCTTCCTCCATATATACAGCCCTTAGGGCACCGTTTAGACTTTGGGTTTTGTTTAGATCAAAAGTTCGCCATAGCTGCAACTTCGCGTACTTCATTTGTGTTCAATGACCAGACAAAGGCGTCACAGAACCCCACCTTCATTAATAAAGCTTTCCTCTTATATTCGCAATATCCAGATTGCAATCTCAGTTTCTTGCTTGTTCTTCGTTTGCACGCAGGAAATAGACCGTCGTGGTCAGGTTGATCATGCTCCGGCGTGGTCAATAACCTCTCGGAGTTGGTTTAGCGATTGCTAAGGCACGACGTCCTCGCACGTTCGTAGTCGGATCGTGAAAGTCTACTCCTCCGAATAGATAATCGCCATCTCATCGAAAGACGGGACACCT